>NW_026525591.1:0-42064 GCF_943737925.1 Anopheles nili | reverse complement strand
TTTAGATCGAGGATGTACTAAAAAAATTTTTTTTTAGATCGAGGATGTACTAAAAAAAATTGTTTTAGATCGAGGATGTACTAAAAAAAATTTTTTTTAAATCGAGGATGTACTAAAAAAATTTTTTTTAAATCGAGGATGTACTAAAAAAAAATTTTTTTAGATCGAGGATGTACTAAAAAAATTTTTTTTTGGTCGAGGATGTACTAAAAAAAATTTTTTTTAGAACGAGGATGTACTAAAAAAAATTTTTTTCCTATCGAGGATGTACTAAAAAAAATTTTTTTAGATCGAGGATGTACTAAAAAATTTTTTTTTTAGATCGAGGATGTACTAAAAAAAATTTTTTTTTGATCGAGGATGTACTAAAAAAATTTTTTTCATATCAAGGATGTACTAAAAAAATTTTTTTTTTAGATCGAGGATGTACTAAAAAAAATTTTTTTTTGATCGAGGATGTACTAAAAAAAAATTTTTTCATATCAAGGATGTACTAAAAAAATTTTTTTTTAGATCAAGGATGTACTAAAAAAAATTTTTTTTTAGATCGAGGATGTACTAAAAAAATTTTTTTTTGATCGAGGATGTACTAAAAAAAAATTTTTTTTTTGACCGAGGATGTACTAAAAAAAAATTTTTTTCATATCAAGGATGTACTAAAAAAATTTTTTTTTAGATCGAGGATGTACTAAAAAAATTTTTTTTGATCGAGGATGTACTAAAAAAAATTTTTTTCATATCGAGGATGTACTAAAAAAAATTTTTTTTAGATCGAGGATGTACTAAAAAAATTTTTTTGATCGAGGATGTACTAAAAAAAATTTTTTTTAGATCGAGGATGTACTAAAAAAAAATTTTTTTTAGATCGAGGATGTACTAAAAAAATTTTTTTTTAGGTCGAGGATGTACTAAAAAAAATTTTTTTCATATCAAGGATGTACTAAAAAAATTTTTTTTAGATCAAGGATGTACTAAAAAAATTTTTTTTGATCGAGGATGTACTAAAAAAAATTTTTTTTCATATCAAGGATGTACTAAAAAAAATTTTTTTTTAGATCGAGGATGTACTAAAAAAAAATTTTTTTTTGATCGAGGATGTACTAAAAAAAAATTTTTTCATATCAAGGATGTACAAAAAAAAATTTTTTTAGATCGAGGATGTAGTAAAAAAAATTTTTTTTGATCGAGGATGTACTAAAAAAAATTTTTTCATATCAAGGATGTACTAAAAAAAATTTTTTTTAGATCAAGGATGTACTAAAAAAATTTTTTTTGATCGAGGATGTACTAAAAAAATTTTTTTTCATATCAAGGATGTACTACAAAATTTTTTTTTTAGATCGAGGATGTACTAAAAAATTTTTTTTTGATCGAGGATGTACTAAAAAAATTTTTTATGATCGAGGATGTACTAAAAAATTTTTTTTTTGATCGAGGATGTACTAAAAAAAAATTTTTTCATATCAAGGATGTACTAAAAAAATTTTTTTTTAGATCAAGGATGTACTAAAAAAATTTTTTTTTGATCGAGGGATGTACTAAAAAAATTTTTTTTCATATCAAGGATGTACTAAAAAAAATTTTTTTTAGATCGAGGATGTACTAAAAAATTTTTTTTTGATCGAGGATGTACTAAAAAAATTTTTTTTTAGATCGAGGATGTACTAAAAAAATTTTTTTTTAGATCAAGGATGTACTAAAAAAATTTTTTTTTGATCGAGGATGTACTAAAAAATTTTTTTTTTCATATCAAGGATGTACTAAAAAAATTTTTTTTAGATCGAGGATGTACTTAAAAAATTTTTTTTCATATCAAGGATGTACTAAAAAAATTTTTTTTTAGATCGAGGATGTACTAAAAAAATTTTTTTTGATCGAGGATGTACTAAAAAAAATTTTTTTTAGATCGAGGATGTACTAAAAAAAATTTTTTTTTAGATCGAGGATGTAGTAAAAAAAATTTTTTTTGATCGAGGATGTACTAAAAAAAAATTTTTTCATATCAAGGATGTACTAAAAAAAATTTTTTTTAGATCAAGGATGTACTAAAAAAATTTTTTTTGATCGAGGATGTACTAAAAAAAAATTTTTTTCATATCAAGGATGTACTACAAAAATTTTTTTTTAGATCGAGGATGTACTAAAAAAATTTTTTTTGATCGAGGATGTACTAAAAAAATTTTTTTTGATCGAGGATGTACTAAAAAAATTTTTTTTGATCGAGGATGTACTAAAAAAAATTTTTTCATATCAAGGATGTACTAAAAAAATTTTTTTTAGATCAAGGATGTACTAAAAAAATTTTTTTTGATCGAGGATGTACTAAAAAAATTTTTTTCATATCAAGGATGTACTACAAAATTTTTTTTTAGATCGAGGATGTACTAAAAAAATTTTTTTTGATCGAGGATGTACTAAAAAAATTTTTTTCATATCAAGGATGTACTAAAAAAATTTTTTTTAGATCAAGGATGTACTAAAAAATTTTTTTTTGATCGAGGATGTACTAAAAAAATTTTTTTTAGATCGAGGATGTACTAAAAAAATTTTTTTTGATCGAGGATGTACTAAAAAAAATTTTTTCATATCAAGGATGTACTAAAAAATTTTTTTTTAGATCGAGGATGTACTAAAAAAATTTTTTTTGATCGAGGATGTACTAAAAAAATTTTTTTCATATCAAGGATGTACTAAAAAAATTTTTTTTAGATCAAGGATGTACTAAAAAAATTTTTTCATATCAAGGATGTACTAAAAAAATTTTTTTTGATCGAGGATGTACTAAAAAAATTTTTTTTAGATCGAGGATGTACTAAAAAAATTTTTTTTGATCGAGGATGTACTAAAAAAATTTTTTTCATATCAAGGATGTACTAAAAAAATTTTTTTTAGATCAAGGATGTACTAAAAAAATTTTTTTTGATCGAGGATGTACTAAAAAAATTTTTTTTGATCGAGGATGTACTAAAAAAATTTTTTTTGATCGAGGATGTACTAAAAAAAATTTTTTCATATCAAGGATGTACTAAAAAAATTTTTTTTAGATCAAGGATGTACTAAAAAAATTTTTTTTGATCGAGGATGTACTAAAAAAATTTTTTTCATATCAAGGATGTACTAAAAAAATTTTTTTTAGATCAAGGATGTACTAAAAAAATTTTTTTTGATCGAGGATGTACTAAAAAAAATTTTTTCGTATCAAGGATGTACTAAAAAAATTTTTTTTAGATCAAGGATGTACTAAAAAAATTTTTTTTGATCGAGGATGTACTAAAAAAATTTTTTTTGATCGAGGATGTACTAAAAAAAATTTTTTCATATCAAGGATGTACTAAAAAAATTTTTTTTAGATCAAGGATGTACTAAAAAAATTTTTTTTGATCGAGGATGTACTAAAAAAATTTTTTTTTCATATCAAGGATGTACTAAAAAAATTTTTTTTAGATCAAGGATGTACTAAAAAAATTTTTTTTGATCGAGGATGTACTAAAAAAAATTTTTTCATATCAAGGATGTACTAAAAAAATTTTTTTTAGATCAAGGATGTACTAAAAAAATTTTTTTTGATCGAGGATGTACTAAAAAAATTTTTTTCATATCAAGGATGTACTAAAAAAATTATTTTTAGATCGAGGATGTACTAAAAAAATTTTTTTTGATCGAGGATGTACTAAAAAAATTTTTTTTAGATCGAGGATGCACTAAAAAAATTTTTTTTGATCGAGGATGTACTAAAAAAAATTTTTTCATATCAAGGATGTACTAAAAAAATTTTTTTTAGATCAAGGATGTACTAAAAAAATTTTTTTTGATCGAGGATGTACTAAAAAAATTTTTTTTGATCGAGGATGTACCAAAAAAATTTTTTTTGATCGAGGATGTACTAAAAAAATTTTTTTCATATCAAGGATGTACTAAAAAAATTTTTTTTAGATCAAGGATGTACTAAAAAAATTTTTTTTTGATCGAGGATGTACTAAAAAAATTTTTTTCATATCAAGGATGTACTAAAAAATTTTTTTTTAGATCGAGGATGTACTAAAAAAATTTTTTTTGATCGAGGATGTACTAAAAAAATTTTTTTTAGATCGAGGATGTACTAAAAAAATTTTTTTTGATCGAGGATGTACTAAAAAAATTTTTTTAGATCGAGGATGTACTAAAAAAATTTCTTTAAATCGAGGATGTACTAAAAAAATTTTTTTTAGATCGAGGATGTACTAAAAAAATTTTTTTCATATCAAGGATGTACTAAAAAAATTTTTTTTAGATCGAGGATGTACTAAAAAAATTTTTTTAGATCGAGGATGTACTAAGAAAATTTTTTTTAGATCAAGGATGTACTAAAAAAATTTTTGTAGATCGAGGATGTACTAAAAAAATTTTTTTTAGATCGAGGATGTACTAAAAAAATTTTTTTTGATCGAGGATGTACTAAAAAAATTTTTTTTAGATCGAGGATGTACTAAAAAAATTTTTTTAGATCGAGGATGTACTAAAAAAATTTTTTTTAGATCGAAAATGTACTAAAAAATTTTTTTTAGATCGAGGATGTACTAAAAAAATTTTTTTAGATCGAGGATGTACTAAAAATATTTTTTTTGATCGAGGATGTACTAAAAAAAATTTTTTTAGATCGAGGATGTACAAAAAAAATTTTTTTTAGATCGAGGATGTACTAAAAAAATTTTTTTAGATCGAGGATGTACTAAAAAAAATTTTTTCATATCAAGGATGTACTAAAAAAATTTTTTTTAGATCGAGGATGTACTAAAAAAATTTTTTTAGATCGAGGATGTACTAAAAAAATTTTTTTAGATCGAGGATGTACTAAAAAAAATTTTTTTAGATCGAGGATGTACTAAAAAAATTTTTTTAGATCAAGGATGTACTCAAAAATTTTTTTTCATATCAAGGATGTACTAAAAAAATTTTTTAGATCGAGGATGTACTAAAAAATTTTTTTTTGATCGAGGATGTACTAAAAAAATTTTTTTAGATCGAGGATGTACTAAAAAAATTTTTTTTAGATCGAGGATGTACTAAAAAATTTTTTTTAGATCGAGGATGTACTAAAAAAAATTTTTTCATATCAAGGATGTACTAAAAAAATTTTTTTTAGATCGAGGATGTACTAAAAAAATTTTTTTTGATCTAGGATGTACTAAAAAAATTTTTTTTAGATCGAGGATGTACTAAAAAAATTTTTTTAGATCGAGGATGTACTAAAAAAATTTTTTTAGATCGAGGATGTACTAAAAAAAATTTTTTCATATCAAGGATGTACTAAAAAAATTTTTTTAGATCGAGGATGTACTAAAAAAATTTTTTTTGATCGGGGATGTACTAAAAAAATTTTTTTTAGATCGAGGATGTACTAAAAAAATTTTTTTCATATCAAGGATGTACTTAAAAAATTTTTTTTAGATCGAGGATGTACTAAAAAAACTTTTTTAGATCGAGGATGTATTAAAAAAATTTTTTTAGATCGAGGATGTACTAGAAAAATTTTTTTTAAATCGAGGATGTACTAAAAAAATTTTTTTTAGATCGAGGATGTACTAAAAAAATTTTTTTTGATCTAGGATGTACTAAAAAAATTTTTTTTAGATCGAGGATGTACTAAAAAAATTTTTTTAGATCGAGGATGTACTAAAAAAATTTTTTTAGATCAAGGATGTACTAAAAAAAATTTTTTAGATCGAGGATGTATTAAAAAAATTTTTTTAGATCGAGGATGTACTAGAAAAATTTTTTTTAAATCGAGGATGTACTAAAAAAATTTTTTTTAGATCGAGGATGTACTAAAAAAATTTTTTTTGATCTAGGATGTACTAAAAAAATTTTTTTTAGATCGAGGATGTACTAAAAAAATTTTTTTAGATCGAGGATGTACTAAAAAAATTTTTTTAGATCGAGGATGTACTAAAAAAAATTTTTTCATATCAAGGATGTACTAAAAAAATTTTTTTAGATCGAGGATGTACTAAAAAAATTTTTTTTGATCGGGGATGTACTAAAAAAATTTTTTTTAGATCGAGGATATACTACAAAAATTTTTTTAGATCGAGGATGTACTAAAAAAATTTGTTTAGATCGACGATGTACTAAAAATTTTTTTTTAAATCGAGGATGTACTAAAAAAATTTTTTTTGATCGGGGATGTACTAAAAAAATTTTTTCATATCAAGGATGTACTAAAAAAATTTTTTTTAGATCGAGGATGTACTAAAAAAATTTTTTTTAGATCGAGGATGTACTAAAAAAAATTTTTTCATATCAAGGATGTACTTAAAAAATTTTTTTTAGATCGAGGATGTACTAAAAAAACTTTTTTAGATCGAGGATGTATTAAAAAAATTTTTTTAGATCGAGGATGTACTAGAAAAATTTTTTTTAAATCGAGGATGTACTAAAAAAATTTTTTTTAGATCGAGGATGTACTAAAAAAATTTTTTTAGATGGAGGATGTACTAAAAAAAATTTTTTCAAATCGAGGATGTACTAAAAAAATTTTTTTAGATCGAGGATGTACTAAAAAAAATTTTTTTAGATCGAGGATGTACTAAAAAATTTTTTTTAAATCGAGGATGTACTAAAAAAATTTTTTTAGATCGAGGATGTACTAAAAAAATTTTTTTTTGATCGTGGATGTACTAAAAAAATTGTTTTAGATCGAGGATGTACTAAAAAAATTTTTTTAGATCGAGGATGTACTAGAAAAATTTTTTTTAAATCGAGGATGTACTAAAAAAATTTTTTTTAGATCGAGGATGTACTAAAAAAACTTTTTTAGATCGATGATGTACTAAAAAAATTTTTTTTTAGATCGAGGATGTACTAAAAAAATTTTTTTTAAATCGAGGATGTACTAAAAAAATTTTTTTTAGATCGAGGATGTACTAAAAAAATTTTTTTAGATCGAGGATGTACTAAAAAAATTTTTTTTAAATCGAGGATGTACTAAAAAAATTTTTTTAGATCGAGGATGTACTAAAAAAATTTTTTTTAGATCGAGGATGTACTAAAAAATTTTTATTAAATCGAGGATGTACTAAAAAAATTTTTTTAGATCGAGGATGTACTAAAAAAATTTTTGTAGATCGAGGATGTACTAAAAAAATTTTTTTCATATCAAGGATGTACTAAAAAAAATTTTTTTAGATCGAGGATGTACTAAAAAAATTTTTTTAGATCGAGGATGTACTAAAAACATTTTTTTTAGATCGAGGATGTACTAAAAAAATTTTTTTAGATCGAGGATGTACTAAAAAAACTTTTTTAGATCGAGGATGTACTAAAAAATTTTTTTTCATATAAAAGATGTACTAAAAAAATTTTTTTTAGATCGAGGATGTACTAAAAAAATTTTTTTAGATCGAGGATGTACTAAAAAAATTTTTTTTAGATCGACGATGTACTAAAAAAATTTTTTTAGATCGAGGATGTACTAAAAAAATTTTTTTTAGATCGAGGATGTACTAAAAAAAGTTTTTTTAGATCGAGGATGTACTAAAAAATTTTTTTTTAAATCGAGGATGTACTAAAAAAATTTTTTTAGATCGAGGATGTACTAAAAAAATTTTTTTTAAATCGTTGATGTACTAAAAAAATTTTTTTAGATCGAGGATGTACTAAAAAAATTTTTTTAGATCGAGGATGTACTAAAAAAATTTTTTTAGATCGAGGATGTACTAAAAAAATTTTTTTTTTGATCGAGGATGTATTAAAAAAATTTTTTTAGATCGAGGATGTACTAAAAAAATTTTTTTAGATCGAGGATGTACTAAAAAAAATTTTTTTAAATCGAGGATGTACTAAAAAAATTTTTTTAGATCGAGGATGTACTAAAAAAATTTCTTTAAATCGAGGATGTACTAAAAAAATTTTTTTTAGATCGAGGATGTACTAAAAAAATTTTTTTCATATCAAGGATGTACTAAAAAAATTTTTTTTAGATCGAGGATGTACTAAAAAAATTTTTTTAGATCGAGGATGTACTAAGAAAATTTTTTTTAGATCAAGGATGTACTAAAAAAATTTTTGTAGATCGAGGATGTACTAAAAAAATTTTTTTTAGATCGAGGATGTACTAAAAAAATTTTTTTTGATCGAGGATGTACTAAAAAAATTTTTTTTAGATCGAGGATGTACTAAAAAAATTTTTTTAGATCGAGGATGTACTAAAAAAATTTTTTTTAGATCGAAAATGTACTAAAAAATTTTTTTTAGATCGAGGATGTACTAAAAAAATTTTTTTAGATCGAGGATGTACTAAAAATATTTTTTTTGATCGAGGATGTACTAAAAAAAATTTTTTTAGATCGAGGATGTACAAAAAAAATTTTTTTTAGATCGAGGATGTACTAAAAAAATTTTTTTAGATCAAGGATGTACTAAAAAAATTTTTTTTAGATCGAAAATGTACTAAAAAAATTTTTTTAGATCGAGGATGTACTAAAAAAAATTTTTTCATATCAAGGATGTACTAAAAAAATTTTTTTTAGATCGAGGATGTACTAAAAAAATTTTTTTAGATCGAGGATGTACTAAAAAAATTTTTTTAGATCGAGGATGTACTAAAAAAATTTTTTTTAGATCGAGGATGTACTAAAAATTTTTTTTTAGATCGAGGATGTACTAAAAAAATTTTTTTAGATCAAGGATGTACTCAAAAATTTTTTTTCATATCAAGGATGTACTAAAAAAATTTTTTAGATCGAGGATGTACTAAAAAATTTTTTTTTGATCGAGGATGTACTAAAAAAATTTTTTTAGATCGAGGATGTACTAAAAAAATTTTTTTTAGATCGAGGATGTACTAAAAATTTTTTTTTAGATCGAGGATGTACTAAAAAAAATTTTTTCATATCAAGGATGTACTAAAAAAATTTTTTTTAGATCGAGGATGTACTAAAAAAATTTTTTTTGATCGAGGATGTACTAAAAAAATTTTTTTCATATCAAGGATGTACTAAAAAAATTTTTTTTAGATCGAGGATGTACTTAAAAATTTTTTTTAGATCGAGGATGAACTAAAAAAATTTTTTTTAGATCGAGGATGTACTAAAAAAATTTTTTTAGATCGAGGATGTACTAAAAAAGTTTTTTTCATACCAAGGATATACTAAAAAAATTTTTTAGATCCAGGATGTACTAAAAAATTTTTTTTCATATCAAGGACGTGCTAAAAAAAATTTTTTTAGATCGAGGATGTATTAAAAAAATTTTTTTAGATCGAGGATGTACTAAAAAAATTTTTTTAGATCGAGGATGTACTAAAAAAATTTTTTTTGATCGAGGATGTACTAAAAAAATTTTTTTTAGATCGAGGATGTACTAAAAAAATTTTTTTAGATTGAGGATGTACTAAAAAAATTTTTTTAGATCGAGGATGTACTAAAAAAATTTTTTTCATATCAAGGATGTACTAAAAAAATTTTTTTTAGATCGAGGATGTACTAAAAAAATTTTTTTTGATCGAGGATGTACTAAAAAAATTTTTTTAGATCGAGGATGTACTAAAAAAAAATTTTTTCATATCAAGGATGTACTAAAAAATTTTTTTTTAAATCGAGGATGAACTAAAAAAATTTTTTTTGATCGAGGATGTACTAAAAAAATTTTTTTCATATCAAGGATGTACTAAAAAATTTTTTTTAGATCGAGGATGTACTAAAAAAATTTTTTTTGATCGAGGATGTACTAAAAAAATTTTTTTCATGTCAAGGATGTACTAAAAAAATTTTTTTTAGAGTGAAGATGAACTAAAAAAATTTTTTTTGATCTAGGATGTACTAAAAAAAATTTTTTCATATCAAGGATGTACTAAAAAAATTTTTTTTAGATCGAGGATGTACTAAAAAATTTTTTTTTGATCGAGGATGTACTAAAAAAATTTTTTTAGATCGAGGATGTACTAAAAAAATTTTTTTCATGTCAAGGATGTACTAAAAAAATTTTTTTTAGATCGAGGATGTACTAAAAAAATTTTTTTTGATCGAGGATGTACTAAAAAAATTTTTTTTAGATCGAGGATGTACTAAAAAATTTTTTTTAGATCGAAGATGTACTAAAAAAAAATTTTTTAGATCGAGGATGTACTAAAAAAAATTTTTTCATATCAAGGATGTACTAAAAAAATTTTTTTTAGATCGAGGATGTACTAAAAAATTTTTTTTAGATCGAAGATGTACTAAAAAAAAATTTTTTAGATCGAGGATGTACTAAAAAAAATTTTTTCATATCAAGGATGTACTAAAAAAATTTTTTTTAGATCGAGGATGTACTAAAAAAATTTTTTTTGATCGAGGATGTACTAAAAAAATTTTTTTCATATCAAGGATGTACTAAAAAAATTTTTTTTAGATCGAGGATGTACTTAAAAATTTTTTTTAGATCGAGGATGAACTAAAAAAATTTTTTTTAGATCGAGGATGTACTAAAAAAATTTTTTTAGATCGAGGATGTACTAAAAAAGTTTTTTTCATACCAAGGATATACTAAAAAAATTTTTTAGATCCAGGATGTACTAAAAAATTTTTTTTCATATCAAGGACGTGCTAAAAAAAATTTTTTTAGATCGAGGATGTATTAAAAAAATTTTTTTAGATCGAGGATGTAGTAAAAAATTTTTTTTAGATCGAGGATGTACTAAAAAAATTTTTTTTGATCGAGGATGTACTAAAAAAATTTTTTTTAGATCGAGGATGTACTAAAAAAATTTTTTTAGATTGAGGATGTACTAAAAAAATTTTTTTAGATCGAGGATGTACTAAAAAAATTTTTTTCATATCAAGGATGTACTAAAAAAATTTTTTTTAGATCGAGGATGTACTAAAAAAATTTTTTTTGATCGAGGATGTACTAAAAAAATTTTTTTAGATCGAGGATGTACTAAAAAAAAATTTTTTCATATCAAGGATGTACTAAAAAATTTTTTTTTAAATCGAGGATGAACTAAAAAAATTTTTTTTGATCGAGGATGTACTAAAAAAATTTTTTTTGATCGAGGATGTACTAAAAAAATTTTTTTTAGATCGAGGATGTACTAAAAAAATTTTTTTAGATTGAGGATGTACTAAAAAAATTTTTTTAGATCGAGGATGTACTAAAAAAAAAATTTTTCATATCAAGGATGTACTAAAAATTTTTTTTTTAAATCGAGGATGAACTAAAAAAATTTTTTTTGATCGAGGATGTACTAAAAAAATTTTTTTCATATCAAGGATGTACTAAAAAAATTTTTTTTAGATCGAGGATGTACTAAAAAAATTTTTTTTGATCGAGGATGTACTAAAAAAATTTTTTTCATGTCAAGGATGTACTAAAAAAATTTTTTTTAGAGTGAAGATGAACTAAAAAAAATTTTTTCATATCAAGGATGTACTAAAAAATTTTTTTTTAGATCGAGGATGTACTAAAAAATTTTTTTTTAGATCGAGGATGTACTAAAAAATTTTTTTTTGATCGAGGATGTACTAAAAAAATTTTTTTAGATCGAGGATGTACTAAAAAAATTTTTTCATATCAAGGATGTACTAAAAAAATTTTTTTTAGATCGAGGATGTACTAAAAAAATTTTTTTTGATCGAGGATGTACTAAAAAAATTTTTTTTAGATCGAGGATGTACTAAAAAATTTTTTTTAGATCGAAGATGTACTAAAAAAAAATTTTTTAGATCGAGGATGTACTAAAAAAAATTTTTTCATATCAAGGATGTACTAAAAAAATTTTTTTTAGATCGAGGATGTACTAAAAAATTTTTTTTAGATCGAAGATGTACTAAAAAAAAATTTTTTAGATCGAGGATGTACTAAAAAAAATTTTTTCATATCAAGGATGTACTAAAAAAATTTTTTTTAGATCGAGGATGTACTAAAAAAATTTTTTTTGATCGAGGATGTACTAAAAAAATTTTTTTCATATCAAGGATGTACTAAAAAAATTTTTTTTAGATCGAGGATGTACTAAAAAAGTTTTTTTCATACCAAGGATATACTAAAAAAATTTTTTAGATCCAGGATGTACTAAAAAATTTTTTTTCATATCAAGGACGTGCTAAAAAAATTTTTTAAGATCGAGGATGTATTAAAAAAATTTTTTTAGATCGAGGATGTACTAAAAAAATTTTTTTAGATCGAGGATGTACTAAAAAAATTTTTTTTGATCGAGGATGTACTAAAAAAATTTTTTTTAGATCGAGGATGTACTAAAAAAATTTTTTTAGATTGAGGATGTACTAAAAAAATTTTTTTAGATCGAGGATGTACTAAAAAAATTTTTTTCATATCAAGGATGTACTAAAAAAATTTTTTTTTAGATCGAGGATGTACTAAAAAAATTTTTTTTGATCGAGGATGTACTAAAAAAATTTTTTTGATCGAGGATGTACTAAAAAAAAATTTTTTCATATCAAGGATGTACTAAAAAATTTTTTTTTAAATCGAGGATGAACTAAAAAAATTTTTTTTGATCGAGGATGTACTAAAAAAATTTTTTTCATATCAAGGATGTACTAAAAAAATTTTTTTTAGATCGAGGATGTACTAAAAAAATTTTTTTTGATCGAGGATGTACTAAAAAATTTTTTTTTAGATCGAGGATGTACTAAAAAAAAATTTTTTCATATCAAGGATGTACTAAAAAATTTTTTTTTAAATCGAGGATGAACTAAAAAAATTTTTTTTGATCGAGGATGTACTAAAAAAATTTTTTTCATATCAAGGATGTACTAAAAAAATTTTTTTTAGATCGAGGATGTACTAAAAAAATTTTTTTAGATCGAGGATGTACTAAAAAAATTTTCTCCATAACAAGGATGTACTAAAAAAATTTTATTTAGATCGAGGATGTACTAAAAAATTTTTTTAGATCGACGATGTACTAAAAAATTTTTTTTAGATCGAGGATGTACTAAAAAAATTTTTTTTGATCGAGGATGTACTAAAAAAATTTTTTTTGATCGAGGATGTACTAAAAAAATTTTTGTTAGATCGAGGATGTACCAAAAAAATTTTTTTTAGATCGAGGATGTACTAAAAAAATTTTTTTAGATCGAGGATGTACTAAAAAAATTTTTTTTAAATCGAGGATGTACTAAAAAAATTTTTTTAGATCGAGGATGTACTAAAAAAATTTTTTTTGATCGAGGATGTACTAAAAAAATTTTTTTTAGATCGAGGATGTACTAAAAAAATTTTTTTAGATTGAGGATGTACTAAAAAAATTTTTTTAGATCGAGGATGTACTAAAAAAATTTTTTTCATATCAAGGATGTACTAAAAAAATTTTTTTTAGATCGAGGATGTACTAAAAAAATTTTTTTTGATCGAGGATGTACTAAAAAAATTTTTTTGATCGAGGATGTACTAAAAAAAAATTTTTTCATATCAAGGATGTACTAAAAAATTTTTTTTTAAATCGAGGATGAACTAAAAAAATTTTTTTAGATCGAGGATGTACTAAAAAAATTTTTTTTGATCGAGGATGTACTAAAAACATTTTTTTTAGATCGAGGATGTACTAAAAAAATTTTTTTTGATCGAGGATGTACTAAAAAAATTTTTTTTAGATCGAGGATGTACTAAAAAAAAATTTTTTCATATCAAGGATGTACTAAAAAATTTTTTTTTAAATCGAGGATGAACTAAAAAAATTTTTTTAGATCGAGGATGTACTAAAAAAATTTTTTTTAGATCGAGGATGTACTAAAAAAAGTTTTTTAGGTCGAGGATGTACTAAAAAATTTTTTTAGACCGAGGATGTACTAACAAACATTTTTTCATAACAAGGATGTACAAAAAAAATTTTTTTAGATCGAGGATGTACTAAAAAAATTTTTTTCATATCAAGGATGTACTAAAAAAAATTTTTTTTAGATCGAGGATGTACTAAAAAAATTTTTTTTGATCGAGGATGTACTAAAAAAATTTTTTTTGATCGAGGATGTACTAAAAAATTTTTGTTAGATCGAGGATGTACCAAAAAAATTTTTTTTAGATCGAGGATGTACTAAAAAAATTTTTTTAGATCGAGGATGTACTAAAAAAATTTTTTTTAAATCGAGGATGTACTAAAAAAATTTTTTTAGATCGAGGATGTACTAAAAAAATTTTTTTCATATCAAGGATGTCCTAAAAAAATTTTTTTTAGATCGAGGATGTACTAAAAAAATTTTTTCATATCAAGGATGTACTAAAAAAATTTTTTTTAGATCGAGGATGTACTAAACAATTTTTTTAGATCGAGGATGTACTAAAAAAATTTTTTCATATCAAGGATGAACTAAAAAAATTTTTTTTAGATCGAGGATGTACTAAACAATTTTTTTAGATCGAGGATGTACTAAAAAAATTTTTTCATATCAAGGATGAACTAAAAAAATTTTTTCACATCAAGGATGTACTAAAAAAATTTTTTTAGATCGAGGATGTACTAAAAAAATTTTTTCATATCAAGGATGTACTGAAAAAATTTTTTTTAGATCGAGGATGTACTAAAAAAATTTTTTTAGATCGAGGATGTACTAAAAAAATTTTTTTTAGATCGAGGATGTACTAAACAATTTTTTTAGATCGAGGATGTACTAAAAAAATTTTTTTAGATCGAGGATGTACTAAAAATTTTTTTTAGATCCAGGATGTACTAAAAAAATTTTTTTTGATCGAGGATGTGCTAAAAAAATTTTTTTTAGATCGAGGATGTACTAAAAAAACTTTTTTTGATCGAGGATGTACTAAAAAAATTTGTTTTAGATCGAGGATGTACTAAAAAAATTTTTTTTGATCGAGGATGTACTAAAAAAATTTTTTTAGATCGAGGATGTACTAAAAAAATTTTTTTAGATCGATGATGTACTAAAAAAATGTTTTCATATCAAGGATGTACTAAAAAATTTTTTTTAGATCGGGGATGTACTAAAAAAATGTTTTTAGATCGAGGATGTACTAACAAAATATTTTTTAGATCGAGGATGTACTAAAAAATTTTTTTTTGATCGAGGATGTACTAAAAAAATTTTTTTTGATCGAGGATGTACTAAAAAAATTTTTTTAGATCGAGGATGTACTAAAAAAATTTTTTCATATCAAGGATGTACTAAAAAAATTTTTTTTAGATCGAGGATGTACTAAAAATTTTTTTAGATCGAGGATGTACTAAAAAAATTTTTTTCATATCAAGGATGTACTAAAAAAATTTTTTTCATATCAAGGATGTACTTATAAAATGTTTTTTAGATCGAGGATGTACTAAAAAAATTTTTTTTGATCGAGGATGTACTAAAAAAATTTTTTCATATCAAGGATGTACTAAAAAAATTTTTTTTAGATCGAGGATGTACTAAAAAAATTTTTTTTGATCGAGGATGTACTAAAAAAATTTTTTTAGATCGAGGATGTACTAAAAAAAATTTTTTCTTATCAAGGAAGTACTAAAAAAAATTTTTTTAGATCGAGGATGTACTAAAAAAATTTTTTTTGATCTAGGATGTACTAAAAAATTTTTTTTTAGATCGAGGATGTACTAAAAAAATTTTTTTCATATCAAGGATGTACTAAAAAAATTTTTTTTAGATCGAGGATGTACTAAAAAAATTTGTTTTGATCGAGGATGTACTAAAAAAATTTTTTTAGATCGAGGATGTACTAAAAAAATTTTTTTTGATCTAGGATGTACTAAAAAATTTTTTTTTAGATCGAGGATGTACTAAAAAAATTTTTTTCATATCAAGGATGTACTAAACAAATTTTTTTTAGATCGAGGATGTACTAAAAAAATTTTTTTCATATCAAGGATGTACTAAAAAAATTTTTTTTAGATCGAGGATGTACTAAAAAATTTTTTTTAAATCGAGGATGTACTAAAAAAATTTTTTTAGATCGAGGATGTACTTAAAACAATTTTTTAGAACGAGAATGTACTAAAAAAATTTTTTCATATCAAGGATGTACTAAAAAAATTTTTTTAGATCGAGGATGTACTAAAAAATTTTTTTTTGATCGAGGATGTACTAAAAAAATTTTTTTTAGATCGAGGATGTACTAAAAAAATTTTTTTTAGATCGAGGATGTACTAAAAAAATTTTTTTAGATCGAGGATGTACTAAAAAAATTTTTTTTAGATCGAGGATGTACTAAAAAAATTTTTTTTAGATCGAGGATGAACTAAAAAATTTTTTTAGATCGAGGATGTACTAAAAAAAATTTTTTCATATCAAGGATGTACTAAAAAAAATTTTTTTAGATCGAGGATGTACTAAAAAAATTTTTTTAGATCGAGGATGTACTAAAAAAATTTTTTTTAGATCGAGGATGTACTAAAAAAATTTTTTTTCATATCAAGGATGTACTAAAAAAATTGTTTTAAGATCGAGGATGTACTAAAAAAATTTTTTTTAGATCGGGGATGTACTAAAAAAATTTTTTTAGATCGAGGATGTACTAAAAAAATTTTTTTAGATCGAGGATGTACTAACAAAATTTTTTTAGATCGAGGATGTACTAAAAAAATTTTTTTCATATCAAAGATGTACTAAAAAAATTTTGTTTAGATCGAGGATGTACTAAAAAAATTGTTTTTAGATCGAGGATGTACTAAAAAATTTTTTTAGATCGAGGATGTACTAAAAAATTTTTTTAAGATCGAGGATGTACTAAAAAAATTTTTTTCATATCAAAGATGTATTAAAAAAATTTTTTTTAGATCGAGGATGTACTAAAAATATTTTTTTCATATCAAGGATGTGCTAAAAAAATTTTTTTAGATCGAGGATGTACTAAAAAAATTTTTTTTGATCGAGGATGTACTAAAAAAATTTTTTTCATATCAAGGATGTACTAAAAAAATTTTTTTTAGATCGAGGATGTACTAAAAAAATTTTTTTAGATCGAGGATGTACTAAAAAAATTTTTTTAGATCGAGGATGTACTAAAAAAATTTGTTTCATATCAAAGATGTACTAAAAAAATTTTTTTTAGATCAAGGATGTACTAAAAAAATTTTTTTTAATCGAGGATGTACTAAAAAAATTTTTTTTAGATCGAGGATGTACTAAAAAAATTTTTTTTGATCGAGGATGTACTAAAAAAATTTTTTTCATATCAAGGATGTATTAAAAAAATTTTTTTTAGATCGAGGAAGTACTAAAAAAATTTTTTTAGATCGAGGATGTACTAAAATAATTTTTTTAGATCGAGGATGTACTAAAAAAATTTGTTTCATATCAAAGATGTACTAAAAAAATTTTTTTTAGATCAAGGATGTAATAAAAAATTTTTTTTGATCGAGGATGTACTAAAAAATTTTTTTTAGATCGAGGATGTACTAAAAAAATTTTTTTTAGATCGAGGATGTACTAAAAAAATTTTTTTAGATCGAGGATGTACTAAAAAAATTTTTTTGATCGAGGATGTACAAAACAAATTTTTTTTAGATCGAGGATGTACTAAAAAAATTTTTTTAGATCGAGGATGTACTAAAAAAATTTTTTTTAGATCGAGGATGTACTAAAAAAATTTTTTTAGATCGAGGATGTACTAAAAAAATTTTTTTAGATCGAGGATGCACTAAAAAAAATTTTTTCACATCAAGAATGTACAAAAAAAATTTTTTTTAGATCGAGGATGTACTAAAAAAATTTTTTTAGATCGAGGATGTACTAAAAAAATTTTTTTTAAATCAAGGATGTACTAAAAAAATTTTTTTTACATCGAGGATGTAATAAAAAAATTTTTTTTAGATCGAGGATGTACTAAAAAATTTTTTTCATATCAAGGATGTACTAAAAAAATTTTCTTTAGATCGAGGATGTACTAAAAAAATTTTTTTGATCGAGGATGTACTAAAAAATTTTTTTTAGATCGAGGATGTACTAAAAAAATTTTTTTAGATCGAGGATGTACTAAAAAAATTTTTTTAGATCGAGGATGTACTAAAAAAAATTTTTTCACATCAAGGATGTACTAAAAAATTTTTTTTTAGATCGAGGATGTACTAAAAAAATTTTTTTTGATCGAGGATGTACTAGAAAAGTTTTTTTTAGATCGAGGATGTACTAAAAAATTTTTTTAGATCGAGGATGTACTAAAAAAATTTTTTTAGATCGAGGATGTACTAAAAAAATTTTTTTGATCGAGGATGTACTAAAAAAATTTTTTTAGATCGGAGATGTACTAAAAAAATTTTTTTCATATCAAGGATGTACTAAAAAAATTTTTTTTAGATCGAGGATGTACTAAAAAAATTTTTTTTGATCGAGGCTGTACTAAAAAAATTTGTTTAGTACTAGGATGTACTAAAAAATTTTTTTCATATCAAGGATGTACTAAAAAAATTTTTTTTCGATCGAGGATGTACTAAAAAAATTTTTTTTGATCGAGGATGTACTAAAAAAATTTTTTTTAGATCGAGGATGTACTAAAAAAATTTTTTTAGATCGAGGATGTACTAAAAAAATTTGTTTAGATCGAGGATGTACTAAAAAAATTTTTTTCATATCAAGGATGAACTAAAAAAATTTTTTTTAGATCGAGGATGTACTAAAAAATTTTTTTAGTTCGAGGATGTACTAAAAAAATTTTTTTAATATCAGGGATGTACTAAAAAAATTTTTTTTGATCGAGGATGTACTAAAAAAATTTTTTTCATATCAAGGATGTACTAAAAAAATTTTTTTTCGATCGACGATGTACTAAAAAAATTTTTTTTGATCGAGGATGTACTAAAAAAATTTTTTTTAGATCGAGGATGTACTAAAAAAATTTTTTAGATCGGAGATGTACTAAAAAAATTTTTTGAGATCGAGGATGTACTAAAAAAAATTTTTTCACATCAAGGATGTACTAAAAAAATTTTTTTTAGATCGAGGATGTACTAAAAAAATTTTTTTTGATCGAGGATGTACTAGAAAAGTTTTTTTTAGATCGAGGATGTACTAAAAAATTTTTTTAGATCGAGGATGTACTAAAAAAATTTTTTTTGATCTAGGATGTACTAAAAAATTTTTTTTTAGATCGAGGATGTACTAAAAAAATTTTTTTCATATCAAGGATGTACTAAACAAATTTTTTTTAGATCGAGGATGTACTAAAAAAATTTTTTTCATATCAAGGATGTACTAAAAAAATTTTTTTTGATCGAGGATGTACTAAAAAAATTTTTTTTAGATCGAGGATGTACTAAAAAAATTTTTTTAAGATCGAGGATGTACTAAAAAAATTTGTTTAGATCGAGGATGTACTAAAAAAAATTTTTTCATATCAAGGATGTACTAAAAAAATTTTTTTTAGATCGAGGATGTACTAAAAAATTTTTTTTAGATCGAAGATGTACTAAAAAAAAATTTTTTAGATCGAGGATGTACTAAAAAAAATTTTTTCATATCAAGGATGTACTAAAAAAATTTTTTTTAGATCGAGGATGTACTAAAAAAATTTTTTTTGATCGAGGATGTACTAAAAAAATTTTTTTCATATCAAGGATGTACTAAAAAAATTTTTTTTAGATCGAGGATGTACTAAAAAAGTTTTTTTTCATACCAAGGATATACTAAAAAAATTTTTTAGATCCAGGATGTACTAAAAAATTTTTTTTCATATCAAGGACGTGCTAAAAAAATTTTTTTAGATCGAGGATGTAATAAAAAAATTTTTTTAGATCGAGGATGTACTAAAAAAATTTTTTTAGATCGAGGATGTACTAAAAAAATTTTTTTTGATCGAGGATGTACTAAAAAAATTTTTTTTAGATCGAGGATGTACTAAAAAAATTTTTTTAGATTGAGGATGTACTAAAAAAATTTGTTTAGATCGAGGATGTACTAAAAAAATTTTTTTCATATCAAGGATGTACTAAAAAAATTTTTTTTTAGATCGAGGATGTACTAAAAAAATTTTTTTTGATCGAGGATGTACTAAAAAAATTTTTTTGATCGAGGATGTACTAAAAAAAAATTTTTTCATATCAAGGATGTACTAAAAAATTTTTTTTTAAATCGAGGATGAACTAAAAAAATTTTTTTTGATCGAGGATGTACTAAAAAAATTTTTTTCATATCAAGGATGTACTAAAAAAATTTTTTTTAGATCGAGGATGTACTAAAAAAATTTTTTTTGATCGAGGATGTACTAAAAAATTTTTTTTTAGATCGAGGATGTACTAAAAAAAAATTTTTTCATATCAAGGATGTACTAAAAAATTTTTTTTTAAATCGAGGGTGAACTAAAAAAATTTTTTTTGATCGAGGATGTACTAAAAAAATTTTTTTCATATCAAGGATGTACTAAAAAAATTTTTTTTAGATCGAGGATGTACTAAAAAAATTTTTTTAGATCGAGGATGTACTAAAAAAATTTTCTCCATAACAAGGATGTACTAAAAAAATTTTATTTAGATCGAGGATGTACTAAAAAATTTTTTTAGATCGACGATGTACTAAAAAATTTTTTTTAGATCGAGGATGTACTAAAAAAATTTTTTTTGATCGAGGATGTACTAAAAAAATTTTTTTTGATCGAGGATGTACTAAAAAAATTTTTGTTAGATCGAGGATGTACCAAAAAAATTTTTTTTAGATCGAGGATGTACTAAAAAAATTTTTTTAGATCGAGGATGTACTAAAAAAATTTTTTTTAAATCGAGGATGTACTAAAAAAATTTTTTTAGATCGAGGATGTACTAAAAAATTTTTTTTTGATCGAGGATGTACTAAAAAAATTTTTTTTAGATCGAGGATGTACTAAAAAAATTTTTTTAGATTGAGGATGTACTAAAAAAATTTTTTTAGATCGAGGATGTACTAAAAAAATTTTTTTCATATCAAGGATGTACTAAAAAAATTTTTTTTAGATCGAGGATGTACTAAAAAAATTTTTTTTGATCGAGGATGTACTAAAAAAATTTTTTTGATCGAGGATGTACTAAAAAAAAATTTTTTCATATCAAGGATGTACTAAAAAATTTTTTTTTAAATCGAGGATGAACTAAAAAAATTTTTTTTGATCGAGGATGTACTAAAAAAATTTTTTTCATATCAAGGATGTACTAAAAAAATTTTTTTTAGATCGAGGATGTACTAAAAAAATTTTTTTTGATCGAGGATGTACTAAAAAAATTTTTTTTAGATCGAGGATGTACTAAAAAAAAAATTTTTTCATATCAAGGATGTACTAAAAAATTTTTTTTTAAATCGAGGATGAACTAAAAAAATTTTTTTAGATCGAGGATGTACTAAAAAAATTTTTTTTAGATCGAGGATGTACTAAAAAAAGTTTTTTAGGTCGAGGATGTACTAAAAAATTTTTTTAGACCGAGGATGTACTAACAAACATTTTTTCATAACAAGGATGTACAAAAAAAATTTTTTTTAGATCGAGGATGTACTAAAAAAATTTTTTTCATATCAAGGATGTACTAAAAAAAATTTTTTTTAGATCGAGGATGTACTAAAAAAATTTTTTTTTGATCGAGGATGTACTAAAAAAATTTTTTTTGATCGAGGATGTACTAAAAAAATTTTTGTTAGATCGAGGATGTACCAAAAAAATTTTTTTTAGATCGAGGATGTACTAAAAAAATTTTTTTAGATCGAGGATGTACTAAAAAAATTTTTTTTAAATCGAGGATGTACTAAAAAAATTTTTTTAGATCGAGGATGTACTAAAAAAATTTTTTTCATATCAAGGATGTCCTAAAAAAATTTTTTTTAGATCGAGGATGTACTAAAAAAATTTTTTCATATCAAGGATGTACTAAAAAAATTTTTTTTAGATCGAGGATGTACTAAACAATTTTTTTAGATCGAGGATGTACTAAAAAAATTTTTTCATATCAAGGATGAACTAAAAAAATTTTTTTTAGATCGAGGATGTACTAAACAATTTTTTTAGATCGAGGATGTACTAAAAAAATTTTTTCATATCAAGGATGAACTAAAAAAATTTTTTCACATCAAGGATGTACTAAAAAAAATTTTTTTAGATCGAGGATGTACTAAAAAAATTTTTTCATATCAAGGATGTACTGAAAAAATTTTTTTTAGATCGAGGATGTACTAAAAAAATTTTTTTAGATCGAGGATGTACTAAAAAAATTTTTTTTAGATCGAGGATGTACTAAAAAAATTTTTTTAGATCGAGGATGTACTAAAAAAATTTTTTTAGATCGAGGATGTACTAAAAAAATTTTTTTAGATCGAGGATGTACTAGAAAATTTTTTTTTAAATCGAGGATGTACTTAAAAAATTTTTTTTAGATCGAGGATGTACTAAAAAAATTTTTTTTAGATCGAGGATGTACTAAAAAATTTTTTTTAGATCGATATGTACTAAAAAAAATGTTTTCATATCAAGGATGTACTAAAAAAATTTTTTTTAGATCGAGGATGTACTAAACAATTTTTTTAGATCGAGGATGTACTAAAAAAATTTTTTTAGATCGAGGATGTACTAAAAATTTTTTTTAGATCCAGGATGTACTAAAAAAATTTTTTTTGATCGAGGATGTGCTAAAAAAATTTTTTTTAGATCGAGGATGTACTAAAAAAACTTTTTTTGATCGAGGATGTACTAAAAAAATTTGTTTTAGATCGAGGATGTACTAAAAAAATTTTTTTTTGATCGAGGATGTACTAAAAAAATTTTTTTAGATCGAGGATGTACTAAAAAAATTTTTTTAGATCGATGATGTACTAAAAAAATGTTTTCATATCAAGGATGTACTAAAAAATTTTTTTTAGATCGGGGATGTACTAAAAAAATGTTTTTAGATCGAGGATGTACTAACAAAATATTTTTTAGATCGAGGATGTACTAAAAAATTTTTTTTGATCGAGGATGTACTAAAAAAATTTTTTTTGATCGAGGATGTACTAAAAAAATTTTTTTAGATCGAGGATGTACTAAAAAAATTTTTTCATATCAAGGATGTACTAAAAAAATTTTTTTTAGATCGAGGATGTACTAAAAATTTTTTTAGATCGAGGATGTACTAAAAAAATTTTTTTCATATCAAGGATGTACTAAAAAAATTTTTTTCATATCAAGGATGTACTTATAAAATGTTTTTTTAGATCGAGGATGTACTAAAAAAATTTTTTTTGATCGAGGATGTACTAAAAAAATTTTTTCATATCAAGGATGTACTAAAAAAATTTTTTTTAGATCGAGGATGTACTAAAAAAATTTTTTTAGATCGAGGATGTACTAAAAAAATTTTTTTAGATCGAGGATGTACTAAAAAAAATTTTTTCTTATCAAGGAAGTACTAAAAAAAATTTTTTTTAGATCGAGGATGTACTAAAAAAATTTTTTTTGATCTAGGATGTACTAAAAAATTTTTTTTTAGATCGAGGATGTACTAAAAAAAATTTTTTTTCATATCAAGGATGTACTAAAAAAATTTTTTTTAGATCGAGGATGTACTAAAAAAAATTTGTTTTGATCGAGGATGTACTAAAAAAATTTTTTTAGATCGAGGATGTACTAAAAAAATTTTTTTTGATCTAGGATGTACTAAAAAATTTTTTTTTAGATCGAGGATGTACTAAAAAAATTTTTTTCATATCAAGGATGTACTAAACAAATTTTTTTTAGATCGAGGATGTACTAAAAAAATTTTTTTCATATCAAGGATGTACTAAAAAAATTTTTTTTAGATCGAGGATGTACTAAAAAATTTTTTTTAAATCGAGGATGTACTAAAAAAATTTTTTTAGATCGAGGATGTACTTAAAACAATTTTTTTAGAACGAGAATGTACTAAAAAAATTTTTTCATATCAAGGATGTACTAAAAAAATTTTTTTAGATCGAGGATGTACTAAAAAATTTTTTTTTGATCGAGGATGTACTAAAAAAATTTTTTTTAGATCGAGGATGTACTAAAAAAATTTTTTTTAGATCGAGGATGTACTAAAAAAATTTTTTTAGATCGAGGATGTACTAAAAAAATTTTTTTTAGATCGAGGATGTACTAAAAAAATTTTTTTTAGATCGAGGATGAACTAAAAAATTTTTTTAGATCGAGGATGTACTAAAAAAAATTTTTTCATATCAAGGATGTACTAAAAAAAATTTTTTTAGATCGAGGATGTACTAAAAAAATTTTTTTAGATCGAGGATGTACTAAAAAAATTTTTTTTAGATCGAGGATGTACTAAAAAAATTTTTTTTCATATCAAGGATGTACTAAAAAAATTGTTTTAAGATCGAGGATGTACTAAAAAAATTTTTTTTAGATCGGGGATGTACTAAAAAAATTTTTTTAGATCGAGGATGTACTAAAAAAATTTTTTTAGATCGAGGATGTACTAACAAAATTTTTTTAGATCGAGGATGTACTAAAAAAATTTTTTTCATATCAAAGATGTACTAAAAAAATTTTGTTTAGATCGAGGATGTACTAAAAAAATTGGTTTTAGATCGAGGATGTACCAAAAAAATTTTTTTAGATCGAGGATGTACTAAAAAATTTTTTTAAGATCGAGGATGTACTAAAAAAATTTTTTTCATATCAAAGATGTATTAAAAAAATTTTTTTTAGATCGAGGATGTACTAAAAATATTTTTTTCATATCAAGGATGTGCTAAAAAAATTTTTTTAGATCGAGGATGTACTAAAAAAATTTTTTTTGATCGAGGATGTACTAAAAAAATTTTTTTCATATCAAGGATGTACTAAAAAAATTTTTTTTAGATCGAGGATGTACTAAAAAAATTTTTTTAGATCGAGGATGTACTAAAAAAATTTTTTTAGATCGAGGATGTACTAAAAAAATTTGTTTCATATCAAAGTTGTACTAAAAAAATTTTTTTTAGATCAAGGATGTACTAAAAAAATTTTTTTTAATCGAGGATGTACTAAAAAAATTTTTTTTAGATCGAGGATGTACTAAAAAAATTTTTTTTGATCGAGGATGTACTAAAAAAATTTTTTTCATATCAAGGATGTATTAAAAAAATTTTTTTTAGATCGAGGATGTACTAAAAAAATTTTTTTAGATCGAGGATGTACTAAAATAATTTTTTTAGATCGAGGATGTACTAAAAAAATTTGTTTCATATCAAAGATGTACTAAAAAAATTTTTTTTAGATCAAGGATGTAATAAAAAATTTTTTTTGATCGAGGATGTACTAAAAAATTTTTTTTAGATCGAGGATGTACTAAAAAAATTTTTTTTAGATCGAGGATGTACTAAAAAAATTTTTTTAGATCGAGGATGTACTAAAAAAATTTTTTTGATCGAGGATGTACAAAACAAATTTTTTTTAGATCGAGGATGTACTAAAAAAATTTTTTTAGATCGAGGATGTACTAAAAAAATTTTTTTTAGATCGAGGATGTACTAAAAAAATTTTTTTAGATCGAGGATGTACTAAAAAAATTTTTTTAGATCGAGGATGCACTAAAAAAAATTTTTTCACATCAAGAATGTACAAAAAAAATTTTTTTTAGATCGAGGATGTACTAAAAAAATTTTTTTAGATCGAGGATGTACTAAAAAAATTTTTTTTAAATCAAGGATGTACTAAAAAAATTTTTTTTACATCGAGGATGTAATAAAAAAATTTTTTTTAGATCGAGGATGTACTAAAAAATTTTTTTCATATCAAGGATGTACTAAAAAAATTTTCTTTAGATCGAGGATGTACTAAAAAAATTTTTTTGATCGAGGATGTACTAAAAAATTTTTTTTAGATCGAGGATGTACTAAAAAAATTTTTTTAGATCGAGGATGTACTAAAAAAATTTTTTTAGATCGAGGATGTACTAAAAAAAATTTTTTCACATCAAGGATGTACTAAAAAATTTTTTTTTAGATCGAGGATGTACTAAAAAAATTTTTTTTGATCGAGGATGTACTAGAAAAGTTTTTTTTAGATCGAGGATGTACTAAAAAATTTTTTTAGATCGAGGATGTACTAAAAAAATTTTTTTAGATCGAGGATGTACTAAAAAAATTTTTTTGATCGAGGATGTACTAAAAAAATTTTTTTAGATCGGAGATGTACTAAAAAAATTTTTTTCATATCAAGGATGTACTAAAAAAATTTTTTTTAGATCGAGGATGTACTAAAAAAATTTTTTTTGATCGAGGCTGTACTAAAAAAATTTGTTTAGTACTAGGATGTACTAAAAAATTTTTTTCATATCAAGGATGTACTAAAAAAATTTTTTTTCGATCGAGGATGTACTAAAAAAATTTTTTTTGATCGAGGATGTACTAAAAAAATTTTTTTTAGATCGAGGATGTACTAAAAAAATTTTTTTAGATCGAGGATGTACTAAAAAAATTTGTTTAGATCGAGGATGTACTAAAAAAATTTTTTTCATATCAAGGATGAACTAAAAAAATTTTTTTTAGATCGAGGATGTACTAAAAAATTTTTTTAGTTCGAGGATGTACTAAAAAAATTTTTTTAATATCAGGGATGTACTAAAAAAATTTTTTTTGATCGAGGATGTACTAAAAAAATTTTTTTCATATCAAGGATGTACTAAAAAAATTTTTTTTCGATCGAGGATGTACTAAAAAAATTTTTTTTGATCGAGGATGTACTAAAAAAATTTTTTTAGATCGAGGATGTACTAAAAAAATTTTTTTAGATCGAGGATGTACTAAAAAAATTTGTTTAGATCGAGGATGTACTAAAAAAATTTTTTTCATATCAAGGATGAACTAAAAAAATTTTTTTTAGATCGAGGATGTACTAAAAAATTTTTTTAGTTCGAGGATGTACTAAAAAAATTTTTTTAATATCAGGGATGTACTAAAAAAATTTTTTTTGATCGAGGATGTACTAAAAAAATTTTTTTCATATCAAGGATGTACTAAAAAAATTTTTTTTCGATCGACGATGTACTAAAAAAATTTTTTTTGATCGAGGATGTACTAAAAAAATTTTTTTTAGATCGAGGATGTACTAAAAAAATTTTTTAGATCGGAGATGTACTAAAAAAATTTTTTGAGATCGAGGATGTACTAAAAAAAATTTTTTCACATCAAGGATGTACTAAAAAAATTTTTTTTAGATCGAGGATGTACTAAAAAAATTTTTTTTGATCGAGGATGTACTAGAAAAGTTTTTTTTAGATCGAGGATGTACTAAAAAATTTTTTTAGATCGAGGATGTACTAAAAAAATTTTTTTAGATCGAGGATGTACTAAAAAAATTTTTTCATATCAAGGATGTACAAAAAAATTTTTTTTTGATCGAGGATGTACTAAAAAAAATTTTGTTTAGATCGAGGATGTACTAAAAAAATTTTTTTTAGATCGAGGATGTACTAAAACATTTTTTTAGATCGAGGATGTACTAAAAAAATTTTTTTCATATCAAGGATGAACTAAAAAAATTTTTTTTAGATCGTGGATGTACTAAAAATATTTTTTTAGATCGAGGATGTACTAAAAAAATTTTTTTTAGATCGAGGATGTACTAAAAAAATTTTTTTTGATCGAGGATGTACTAAAAAAATTTTTTTTAGATCGAGGATGTACTAAAAAAATTTTTTTAGATCGAGGATGTACTAAAAAAATTTTTTTTGATCGAGGATGTACTAAAAAAATTTTTTTCATATCAAGAATGTACTAGAAAAATTTTTTTTAGATCGAGGATGTACTAAAAAAATTTTTTTTGATCGAGGATGTACTAAAAAAATTTTGTTTAGATCGAGGATGTATTAAAAAAATTTTTTTCATATCAAGGATGTACTAAAAAAATTTTTTTTAGATCGAGAATGTACTAAAAAAATTTTTTTGATCGAGGATGTACTAAAAAAATTTTTTTTGATCGAGGATGTACTAAAAAATTTTTTTTTGATCGAGGATGTACTAAAAAAATTTTTTTCATATCAAGGATGTACTAGAAAAATTTTTTTTAGATCGAGGATGTACTAAAAAATTTTTTTTGATCGAGGATGTACTAAAAAAATTTTGTTTAGATCGAGGATGTACTAAAAAAATTTTTTTCATATCAAGGATGTACTAAAAAAATTTTGTTTAGATCGAGGATGTACTAAAAAAATTTTTCTCATATCAAGGATGTACTAAAAAAATTTTTTTTAGATCGAGGATGTACTAAAAAAATTTTTTTAGATCGAGGATGTACTAGAAATTTTTTTTTTAAATCGAGGATGTACTAAAAAAATTTTCTTTAGATCGAGGATGTACTAAAAAAATTTTTTTAGATCGAGGATGTACAAAAAAAATTTGTTTAGATCGAGGATGTACTAAAAAAATTTTTTTCATATCAAGGATGTAATAAAATTTTTTTTTAAATCGAGGATGTACTAAAAAAAATTTTTTCATATCAAGGATGTACTAAAAAAATTTTTTTTAGATCGAGGATGTACTAAAAAAATTTTTTTAGATCGAGGATGTACTAAAAAAATTTTTTTTAAATCGAGGATGTACTAAAAAAATTTTTTTAGATCGAGGATGTACTAAAAAAATTTTTTTTAGATCGAGGATGTACTAAAAAAATTTTTTTAAATCGAGGATGTACTAAAAAAAATTTTTTTAAATCGAGGATGTACTAAAAAAATTTTTTAGATCGAGGATGTACTAAAAAAATTTTTTTTAGATCGAGGATGTACTAAAAAATTTTTTTTAAATCGAGGATGTACTAAAAAAAATTTTTTCATATCAAGGATGTACTAAAAAAATTTTTTTAGATCGAGGATGTACTAAAAAAATTTTTTTAGATCGAGGATGTACTAAAAAAATTTTTTTTAAATCGAGGATGTACTAAAAAAATTTTTTTAGATCGAGGATGTACTTAAAAAATTTTTTTTAGGTCGAGGATGTACTAAAAAAATTTTTTTAGATCGAGGATGTACTAAAAAAATTTTTTTTAGGTCGAGGATGTACTAAAAAAATTTTTTTAGATCGAGGATGTACTAAAAAAATTTTTTTTAGATCGAGGATGTACTAAAAAAATTTTTTTCATATCAAGGATGTACTTAAAAAATTTTTTTTAAATCGAGGATGTACTAAAAAAATTTTTTTAGATCGAGGATGTACTAAAAAAATTTTTTTTAGGTCGAGGATGTACTAAAAAAATTTTTTTAGATCGAGGATGTACTAAAAAAATTTTTTTTAGGTCGAGGATGTACTAAAAAAATTTTTTTAGATCGAGGATGTACTAAAAAAATTTTTTTTAGATCGAGGATGTACTAAAAAAATTTTTTTAAATCGAGGATGTACTAAAAAAAATTTTTTTAAATCGAGGATGTACTAAAAAAATTTTTTTAGATCGAGGATGTACTAAAAAAATTTTTTTTAGATCGAGGATGTACTAAAAAAATTTTTTTAGATCGAGGATGTACTAAAAAAATTTTTTTTAAATCGAGGATGTACTAAAAAAATTTTTTTAGATCGAGGATGTACTAAAAAAATTTTTTTTAGATCGAGGATGTACTAAAAAAATTTTCTTTAGATCGAGGATGTACTAAAAAGATTTTTTTAGATCGAGGATGTACAAAAAAAATTTTTTTAGATCGAGGATGTACTAAAAAAATTTTTTTCATATCAAGGATGTACTAAAAAAATTTTTTTTAGATCGAGGATGTACTAAAAAAATTTTTTTTAGATCGAGGATGTACTAAAAAAATTTTTTTAAATCGAGGATGTACTAAAAAAATTTTTTTAAATCGAGGATGTACTAAAAAAATTTTTTTTAAATCGAGGATGTACTAAAAAAATTTTTTTAGATCGAGGATGTACTAAAAAAATTTTTTTTAGATCGAGGATGTACTAGAAAAATTTTTTTTAAATCGAGGATGTACTAAAAAAAATTTTTTCATATCAAGGATGTACTAAAAAAATTTTTTTTAGATCGAGGATGTACTAAAAAAATTTTTTTTAGATCGAGGATGTACTAAAAAAATTTTTTTAAATCGAGGATGTACTAAAAAAATTTTTTTAAATCGAGGATGTACTAAAAAAATTTTTTTAGATCGAGGATGTACTAAAAAAATTTTTTTAGATCGAGGATGTACTAAAAAAATTTTTTTTAGATCGAGGATGCACTAAAAAAATTTTTTTAAATCGAGGATGTACTAAAAAAAATTTTTTCATATCAAGGATGTACTAAAAAAATTTTTTTTAGATCGAGGATGTACTAAAAAAATTTTTTTAGATCGAGGATGTACTAAAAAATTTTTTTTTAAATCGAGGATGTACTAAAAAAATTTTTTTAGATCGAGGATGTACTAAAAAAATTTTTTTTAGATCGAGGATGTACTAAAAAAATTTTTTTTAGATCGAGGATGTACTAAAAAAATTTTTTTAAATCGAGGATGTACTAAAAAAATTTTTTTAGATCGAGGATGTACTAAAAAAATTTTTTTAAATCGAGGATGTACTAAAAAAATTTTTTTTAAATCGAGGATGTACTAAAAAAATTTTTTTAGATCGAGGATGTACTAAAAAAATTTTTTTTAAATCGAGGATGTACTAAAAAAATTTTTTTAGATCGAGGATGTACTAAAAAAATTTTTTTTAGATCGAGGATGTACTAAAAAATTTTTTTTAAATCGAGGATGTACTAAAAAAAATTTTTTCATATCAAGGATGTACTAAAAAAATTTTTTTTAGATCGAGGATGTACTAAAAAAATTTTTTTAGATCGAGGATGTACTAAAAAATTTTTTTTTAAATCGAGGATGTACTAAAAAAATTTTTTTAGATCGAGGATGTACTAAAAAAATTTTTTTTAGGTCGAGGATGTACTAAAAAAATTTTTTTAGATCGAGGATGTACTAAAAAAATTTTTTTTAAATCGAGGATGTACTAAAAAAATTTTTTTAGATCGAGGATGTACTAAAAAATTTTTTTTAAATCGAGGATGTACTAAAAAAATTTTTTTAGATCGAGGATGTACTAAAAAAATTTTTTTTAAATCGAGGATGTACTAAAAAATTTTTTTTAGATCGAGGATGTACTAAAAAAATTTTTTTTAAATCGAGGATGTACTAAAAAAATTTTTTTAGATCGAGGATGTACTAAAAAAATTTTTTTTAGATCGAGGATGTAATAAAATTTTTTTTTAAATCGAGGATGTACTAAAAAAAATTTTTTCATATCAAGGATGTACTAAAAAAATTTTTTTTAGATCGAGGATGTACTAAAAAAATTTTTTTAGATCGAGGATGTACTAAAAAAATTTTTTTTAAATCGAGGATGTACTAAAAAAATTTTTTTAGATCGAGGATGTACTAAAAAAATTTTTTTTAGATCGAGGATGTACTAAAAAAATTTTTTTAAATCGAGGATGTACTAAAAAAAATTTTTTTAAATCGAGGATGTACTAAAAAAATTTTTTTAGATCGAGGATGTACTAAAAAAATTTTTTTTAGATCGAGGATGTACTAAAAAATTTTTTTTAAATCGAGGATGTACTAAAAAAAATTTTTTCATATCAAGGATGTACTAAAAAAATTTTTTTTAGATCGAGGATGTACTAAAAAAATTTTTTTAGATCGAGGATGTACTAAAAAAATTTTTTTTAAATCGAGGATGTACTAAAAAAATTTTTTTAGATCGAGGATGTACTTAAAAAATTTTTTTTAGGTCGAGGATGTACTAAAAAAATTTTTTTAGATCGAGGATGTACTAAAAAAATTTTTTTTAGGTCGAGGATGTACTAAAAAAATTTTTTAGATCGAGGATGTACTAAAAAAATTTTTTTTAGATCGAGGATGTACTAAAAAAATTTTTTTCATATCAAGGATGTACTTAAAAAATTTTTTTTAAATCGAGGATGTACTAAAAAAATTTTTTTAGATCGAGGATGTACTAAAAAAATTTTTTTTAGGTCGAGGATGTACTAAAAAAATTTTTTTAGATCGAGGATGTACTAAAAAAATTTTTTTTAGGTCGAGGATGTACTAAAAAAATTTTTTTAGATCGAGGATGTACTAAAAAAATTTTTTTTAGATCGAGGATGTACTAAAAAAATTTTTTTAAATCGAGGATGTACTAAAAAAAATTTTTTTAAATCGAGGATGTACTAAAAAAATTTTTTTAGATCGAGGATGTACTAAAAAATTTTTTTAAGATCGAGGATGTACTAAAAAAATTTTTTTCATATCAAAGATGTATTAAAAAAATTTTTTTTAGATCGAGGATGTACTAAAAATATTTTTTTCATATCAAGGATGTGCTAAAAAAATTTTTTTAGATCGAGGATGTACTAAAAAAATTTTTTTTGATCGAGGATGTACTAAAAAAATTTTTTTCATATCAAGGATGTACTAAAAAAATTTTTTTTAGATCGAGGATGTACTAAAAAAATTTTTTTAGATCGAGGATGTACTAAAAAAATTTTTTTAGATCGAGGATGTACTAAAAAAATTTGTTTCATATCAAAGATGTACTAAAAAAATTTTTTTTAGATCAAGGATGTACTAAAAAAATTTTTTTTAATCGAGGATGTACTAAAAAAATTTTTTTTAGATCGAGGATGTACTAAAAAAATTTTTTTTGATCGAGGATGTACTAAAAAAATTTTTTTCATATCAAGGATGTATTAAAAAATTTTTTTTTAGATCGAGGATGTACTAAAAAAATTTTTTTAGATCGAGGATGTACTAAAATAATTTTTTTAGATCGAGGATGTACTAAAAAAATTTGTTTCATATCAAAGATGTACTAAAAAAATTTTTTTTAGATCAAGGATGTAATAAAAAATTTTTTTTGATCGAGGATGTACTAAAAAATTTTTTTTAGATCGAGGATGTACTAAAAAAATTTTTTTTAGATCGAGGATGTACTAAAAAAATTTTTTTAGATCGAGGATGTACTAAAAAAATTTTTTTGATCGAGGATGTACAAAACAAATTTTTTTTAGATCGAGGATGTACTAAAAAAATTTTTTTAGATCGAGGATGTACTAAAAAAATTTTTTTTAGATCGAGGATGTACTAAAAAAATTTTTTTAGATCGAGGATGTACTAAAAAAATTTTTTTAGATCGAGGATGCACTAAAAAAAATTTTTTCACATCAAGAATGTACAAAAAAAATTTTTTTTAGATCGAGGATGTACTAAAAAAATTTTTTTAGATCGAGGATGTACTAAAAAAATTTTTTTTAAATCAAGGATGTACTAAAAAAATTTTTTTTACATCGAGGATGTAATAAAAAAATTTTTTTTAGATCGAGGATGTACTAAAAAATTTTTTTCATATCAAGGATGTACTAAAAAAATTTTCTTTAGATCGAGGATGTACTAAAAAAATTTTTTTGATCGAGGATGTACTAAAAAATTTTTTTTAGATCGAGGATGTACTAAAAAAATTTTTTTAGATCGAGGATGTACTAAAAAAATTTTTTTAGATCGAGGATGTACTAAAAAAAATTTTTTCACATCAAGGATGTACTAAAAAATTTTTTTTTAGATCGAGGATGTACTAAAAAAATTTTTTTTGATCGAGGATGTACTAGAAAAGTTTTTTTTAGATCGAGGATGTACTAAAAAATTTTTTTAGATCGAGGATGTACTAAAAAAATTTTTTTAGATCGAGGATGTACTAAAAAAATTTTTTTGATCGAGGATGTACTAAAAAAATTTTTTTAGATCGGAGATGTACTAAAAAAATTTTTTTCATATCAAGGATGTACTAAAAAAATTTTTTTTAGATCGAGGATGTACTAAAAAAATTTTTTTTGATCGAGGCTGTACTAAAAAAATTTGTTTAGTACTAGGATGTACTAAAAAATTTTTTTCATATCAAGGATGTACTAAAAAAATTTTTTTTCGATCGAGGATGTACTAAAAAAATTTTTTTTGATCGAGGATGTACTAAAAAAATTTTTTTTAGATCGAGGATGTACTAAAAAAATTTTTTTAGATCGAGGATGTACTAAAAAAATTTGTTTAGATCGAGGATGTACTAAAAAAATTTTTTTCATATCAAGGATGAACTAAAAAAATTTTTTTTAGATCGAGGATGTACTAAAAAATTTTTTTAATATCAGGGATGTACTAAAAAAATTTTTTTTGATCGAGGATGTACTAAAAAAATTTTTTTCATATCAAGGATGTACTAAAAAAATTTTTTTTCGATCGAGGATGTACTAAAAAAATTTTTTTTGATCGAGGATGTACTAAAAAAATTTTTTTAGATCGAGGATGTACTAAAAAAATTTTTTTAGATCGAGGATGTACTAAAAAAATTTGTTTAGATCGAGGATGTACTAAAAAAATTTTTTTCATATCAAGGATGAACTAAAAAAATTTTTTTTAGATCGAGGATGTACTAAAAAATTTTTTTAGTTCGAGGATGTACTAAAAAAATTTTTTTAATATCAGGGATGTACTAAAAAAATTTTTTTTGATCGAGGATGTACTAAAAAAATTTTTTTCATATCAAGGATGTACTAAAAAAATTTTTTTTCGATCGACGATGTACTAAAAAAATTTTTTTTGATCGAGGATGTACTAAAAAAATTTTTTTTAGATCGAGGATGTACTAAAAAAATTTTTTAGATCGGAGATGTACTAAAAAAATTTTTTGAGATCGAGGATGTACTAAAAAAAATTTTTTCACATCAAGGATGTACTAAAAAAATTTTTTTTAGATCGAGGATGTACTAAAAAAATTTTTTTTGATCGAGGATGTACTAGAAAAGTTTTTTTTAGATCGAGGATGTACTAAAAAATTTTTTTAGATCGAGGATGTACTAAAAAAATTTTTTTAGATCGAGGATGTACTAAAAAAATTTTTTCATATCAAGGATGTACAAAAAAATTTTTTTTTGATCGAGGATGTACTAAAAAAAATTTTGTTTAGATCGAGGATGTACTAAAAAAATTTTTTTTAGATCGAGGATGTACTAAAACATTTTTTTAGATCGAGGATGTACTAAAAAAATTTTTTTCATATCAAGGATGAACTAAAAAAATTTTTTTTAGATCGTGGATGTACTAAAAATATTTTTTTAGATCGAGGATGTACTAAAAAAATTTTTTTTAGATCGAGGATGTACTAAAAAAATTTTTTTTGATCGAGGATGTACTAAAAAAATTTTTTTTAGATCGAGGATGTACTAAAAAAATTTTTTTAGATCGAGGATGTACTAAAAAAATTTTTTTTGATCGAGGATGTACTAAAAAAATTTTTTTCATATCAAGAATGTACTAGAAAAATTTTTTTTAGATCGAGGATGTACTAAAAAAATTTTTTTTGATCGAGGATGTACTAAAAAAATTTTGTTTAGATCGAGGATGTATTAAAAAAATTTTTTTCATATCAAGGATGTACTAAAAAAATTTTTTTTAGATCGAGGATGTACTAAAAAAATTTTTTTGATCGAGGATGTACTAAAAAAATTTTTTTTGATCGAGGATGTACTAAAAAAATTTTTTTTGATCGAGGATGTACTAAAAAAATTTTTTTCATATCAAGGATGTACTAGAAAAATTTTTTTTAGATCGAGGATGTACTAAAAAATTTTTTTTGATCGAGGATGTACTAAAAAAATTTTGTTTAGATCGAGGATGTACTAAAAAAATTTTTTTCATATCAAGGATGTACTAAAAAAATTTTGTTTAGATCGAGGATGTACTAAAAAAATTTTTCTCATATCAAGGATGTACTAAAAAAATTTTTTTTAGATCGAGGATGTACTAAAAAAATTTTTTTAGATCGAGGATGTACTAGAAATTTTTTTTTTAAATCGAGGATGTACTAAAAAAATTTTCTTTAGATCGAGGATGTACTAAAAAAATTTTTTTAGATCGAGGATGTACAAAAAAAATTTGTTTAGATCGAGGATGTACTAAAAAAATTTTTTTCATATCAAGGATGTAATAAAATTTTTTTTTAAATCGAGGATGTACTAAAAAAAATTTTTTCATATCAAGGATGTACTAAAAAAATTTTTTTTAGATCGAGGATGTACTAAAAAAATTTTTTTAGATCGAGGATGTACTAAAAAAATTTTTTTTAAATCGAGGATGTACTAAAAAAATTTTTTTAGATCGAGGATGTACTAAAAAAATTTTTTTTAGATCGAGGATGTACTAAAAAAATTTTTTTAAATCGAGGATGTACTAAAAAAAATTTTTTTAAATCGAGGATGTACTAAAAAAATTTTTTAGATCGAGGATGTACTAAAAAAATTTTTTTTAGATCGAGGATGTACTAAAAAATTTTTTTTAAATCGAGGATGTACTAAAAAAAATTTTTTCATATCAAGGATGTACTAAAAAAATTTTTTTAGATCGAGGATGTACTAAAAAAATTTTTTTAGATCGAGGATGTACTAAAAAAATTTTTTTTAAATCGAGGATGTACTAAAAAAATTTTTTTAGATCGAGGATGTACTTAAAAAATTTTTTTTAGGTCGAGGATGTACTAAAAAAATTTTTTTAGATCGAGGATGTACTAAAAAAATTTTTTTTAGGTCGAGGATGTACTAAAAAAATTTTTTTAGATCGAGGATGTACTAAAAAAATTTTTTTTAGATCGAGGATGTACTAAAAAAATTTTTTTCATATCAAGGATGTACTTAAAAAATTTTTTTTAAATCGAGGATGTACTAAAAAAATTTTTTTAGATCGAGGATGTACTAAAAAAATTTTTTTTAGGTCGAGGATGTACTAAAAAAATTTTTTTAGATCGAGGATGTACTAAAAAAATTTTTTTTAGGTCGAGGATGTACTAAAAAAATTTTTTTAGATCGAGGATGTACTAAAAAAATTTTTTTTAGATCGAGGATGTACTAAAAAAATTTTTTTAAATCGAGGATGTACTAAAAAAAATTTTTTTAAATCGAGGATGTACTAAAAAAATTTTTTTAGATCGAGGATGTACTAAAAAAATTTTTTTTAGATCGAGGATGTACTAAAAAAATTTTTTTAGATCGAGGATGTACTAAAAAAATTTTTTTTAAATCGAGGATGTACTAAAAAAATTTTTTTAGATCGAGGATGTACTAAAAAAATTTTTTTTAGATCGAGGATGTACTAAAAAAATTTTCTTTAGATCGAGGATGTACTAAAAAGATTTTTTTAGATCGAGGATGTACAAAAAAAATTTTTTTAGATCGAGGATGTACTAAAAAAATTTTTTTCATATCAAGGATGTACTAAAAAAATTTTTTTTAGATCGAGGATGTACTAAAAAAATTTTTTTTAGATCGAGGATGTACTAAAAAAATTTTTTTAAATCGAGGATGTACTAAAAAAATTTTTTTAAATCGAGGATGTACTAAAAAAATTTTTTTTAAATCGAGGATGTACTAAAAAAATTTTTTTAGATCGAGGATGTACTAAAAAAATTTTTTTTAGATCGAGGATGTACTAGAAAAATTTTTTTTAAATCGAGGATGTACTAAAAAAAATTTTTTCATATCAAGGATGTACTAAAAAAATTTTTTTTAGATCGAGGATGTACTAAAAAAATTTTTTTTAGATCGAGGATGTACTAAAAAAATTTTTTTAAATCGAGGATGTACTAAAAAAATTTTTTTAAATCGAGGATGTACTAAAAAAATTTTTTTAGATCGAGGATGTACTAAAAAAATTTTTTTAGATCGAGGATGTACTAAAAAAATTTTTTTTAGATCGAGGATGCACTAAAAAAATTTTTTTAAATCGAGGATGTACTAAAAAAAATTTTTTCATATCAAGGATGTACTAAAAAAATTTTTTTTAGATCGAGGATGTACTAAAAAAATTTTTTTAGATCGAGGATGTACTAAAAAATTTTTTTTTAAATCGAGGATGTACTAAAAAAATTTTTTTAGATCGAGGATGTACTAAAAAAATTTTTTTTAGATCGAGGATGTACTAAAAAAATTTTTTTTAGATCGAGGATGTACTAAAAAAATTTTTTTAAATCGAGGATGTACTAAAAAAATTTTTTTAGATCGAGGATGTACTAAAAAAATTTTTTTAAATCGAGGATGTACTAAAAAAATTTTTTTTAAATCGAGGATGTACTAAAAAAATTTTTTTAGATCGAGGATGTACTAAAAAAATTTTTTTTAAATCGAGGATGTACTAAAAAAATTTTTTTAAATCGAGGATGTACTAAAAAAATTTTTTTAGATCGAGGATGTACTAAAAAAATTTTTTTTAGGTCGAGGATGTACTAAAAAAATTTTTTTAGATCGAGGATGTACTAAAAAAATTTTTTTTAGGTCGAGGATGTACTAAAAAAATTTTTTTAGATCGAGGATGTACTAAAAAAATTTTTTTTAGATCGAGGATGTACTAAAAAAATTTTTTTAAATCGAGGATGTACTAAAAAAAATTTTTTTAAATCGAGGATGTACTAAAAAAATTTTTTTAGATCGAGGATGTACTAAAAAAATTTTTTTTAGATCGAGGATGTACTAAAAAAATTTTTTTAGATCGAGGATGTACTAAAAAAATTTTTTTTAAATCGAGGATGTACTAAAAAAATTTTTTTAGATCGAGGATGTACTAAAAAAATTTTTTTTAGATCGAGGATGTACTAAAAAAATTTTCTTTAGATCGAGGATGTACTAAAAAGATTTTTTTAGATCGAGGATGTACAAAAAAAATTTTTTTAGAACGAGGATGTACTAAAAAAATTTTTTTCATATCAAGGATGTACTAAAAAAATTTTTTTTAGATCGAGGATGTACTAAAAAAATTTTTTTTAGATCGAGGATGTACTAAAAAAATTTTTTTAAATCGAGGATGTACTAAAAAAATTTTTTTAAATCGAGGATGTACTAAAAAAATTTTTTTTAAATCGAGGATGTACTAAAAAAAATTTTTTTAGATCGAGGATGTACTAAAAAAATTTTTTTTAGATCGAGGATGTACTAGAAAAATTTTTTTTAAATCGAGGATGTACTAAAAAAAATTTTTTCATATCAAGGATGTACTAAAAAAATTTTTTTTTAGATCGAGGATGTACTAAAAAAATTTTTTTTAGATCGAGGATGTACTAAAAAAATTTTTTTAAATCGAGGATGTACTAAAAAAATTTTTTTAAATCGAGGATGTACTAAAAAAATTTTTTTAGATCGAGGATGTACTAAAAAAATTTTTTTAGATCGAGGATGTACTAAAAAAAATTTTTTTAGATCGAGGATGCACTAAAAAAATTTTTTTAAATCGAGGATGTACTAAAAAAAATTTTTTCATATCAAGGATGTACTAAAAAAATTTTTTTTAGATCGAGGATGTACTAAAAAAATTTTTTTAGATCGAGGATGTACTAAAAAAATTTTTTTTTAAATCGAGGATGTACTAAAAAAATTTTTTTAGATCGAGGATGTACTAAAAAAATTTTTTTTAGATCGAGGATGTACTAAAAAAAATTTTTTTTAGATCGAGGATGTACTAAAAAAATTTTTTTAAATCGAGGATGTACTAAAAAAATTTTTTTAGATCGAGGATGTACTAAAAAAATTTTTTTTAAATCGAGGATGTACTAAAAAAATTTTTTTTAAATCGAGGATGTACTTAAAAAAATTTTTTTAGATCGAGGATGTACTAAAAAAATTTTTTTTTAAATCGAGGATGTACTAAAAAAATTTTTTTAGATCGAGGATGTACTAAAAAAATTTTTTTTTAGATCGAGGATGTACTAAAAAATTTTTTTTAAATCGAGGATGTACTAAAAAAAAATTTTTTCATATCAAGGATGTACTAAAAAAATTTTTTTTAGATCGAGGATGTACTAAAAAAATTTTTTTAGATCGAGGATGTACTAAAAAATTTTTTTTTAAATCGAGGATGTACTAAAAAAATTTTTTTAGATCGAGGATGTACTAAAAAATTTTTTTTAGGTCGAGGATGTACTAAAAAAATTTTTTTAGATCGAGGATGTACTAAAAAAATTTTTTTTTAAATCGAGGATGTACTAAAAAAATTTTTTTAGATCGAGGATGTACTAAAAAATTTTTTTTAAATCGAGGATGTACTAAAAAAATTTTTTTAGATCGAGGATGTACTAAAAAAATTTTTTTTAAATCGAGGATGTACTAAAAAATTTTTTTAGATCGAGGATGTACTAAAAAAATTTTTTTTAAATCGAGGATGTACTAAAAAAAATTTTTTTAGATCGAGGATGTACTAAATAAAATTTTTTTAGATCGAGGATGTAATAAAATTTTTTTTAAATCGAGGATGTACTAAAAAAAATTTTTTCATATCAAGGATGTACTAAAAAAATTTTTTTAGATCGAGGATGTACTAAAAAAATTTTTTTAGATCGAGGATGTACTAAAAAAATTTTTTTAAATCGAGGATGTACTAAAAAAATTTTTTTAGATCGAGGATGTACTAAAAAAATTTTTTTTAGATCGAGGATGTACTAAAAAAATTTTTTTTAAATCGAGGATGTACTAAAAAAAAATTTTTTTAAATCGAGGATGTACTAAAAAAATTTTTTTAGATCGAGGATGTACTAAAAAAATTTTTTTTTAGATCGAGGATGTACTAAAAAATTTTTTTTAAAATCGAGGATGTACTAAAAAAAATTTTTTCATATCAAGGATGTACTAAAAAAATTTTTTTTGATCGAGGATGTACTAAAAAAAATTTTTTTAGATCGAGGATGTACTAGAAAAATTTTTTTTTAAATCGAGGATGTACTAAAAAAATTTTTTTTAGATCGAGGATGTACTTTAAAAATTTTTTTTAGGTCGAGGATGTACTAAAAAAATTTTTTTAGATCGAGGATGTACTAAAAAAAATTTTTTTTAGGTCGAGGATGTACTAAAAAAATTTTTTTAGATCGAGGATGTACTAAAAAAATTTTTTTTAGATCGAGGATGTACTAAAAAAATTTTTTTCATATCAAGGATGTACTTAAAAAATTTTTTTTAAATCGAGGATGTACTAAAAAAATTTTTTTAGATCGAGGATGTACTAAAAAAATTTTTTTTAGGTCGAGGATGTACTAAAAAAATTTTTTTAGATCGAGGATGTACTAAAAAAATTTTTTTTAGGTCGAGGATGTACTAAAAAAAATTTTTTTAGATCGAGGATGTACTAAAAAAATTTTTTTTAGATCGAGGATGTACTAAAAAAATTTTTTTAAATCGAGGATGTACTAAAAAAATTTTTTTAAATCGAGGATGTACTAAAAAAATTTTTTTAGATCGAGGATGTACTAAAAAAAATTTTTTTTAGATCGAGGATGTACTAAAAAAATTTTTTTAGATCGAGGATGTACTAAAAAAATTTTTTTTTAAATCGAGGATGTACTGAAAAATTTTTTTAGATCGAGGATGTACTAAAAAAATTTTTTTTAGATCGAGGATGTACTAAAAAAATTTTTTTAGATCGAGGATGTGCTAAAAAAATTTTTTTTAGATCGAGGATGTACTAAAAAAATTTTTTTAAATCGAGGATGTACTAACAAAAATTTTTCATATCAAGGATGTACTAAAAAAATTTTTTTTAGATCGAGGATGTACTAAAAAAATTTTTTTTAGATCGAGGATGTACTAAAAAAATTTTTTTAAATCGAGGATGTACTAAAAAAATTTTTTTAAATCGAGGATGTACTAAAAAAATTTTTTTTAAATCGAGGATGTACTAAAAAAATTTTTTTAGATCGAGGATGTACTAAAAAAATTTTTTTTAGATCGAGGATGTACTAAAAAATTTTTTTTAAATCGAGGATGTACTAAAAAAAAATTTTTCATATCAAGGATGTACTAAAAAAATTTTTTTTAGATCGAGGATGTACTAAAAAATTTTTTTTTAGATCGAGGATGTACTAAAAAAATTTTTTTAAATCGAGGATGTACTAAAAAAATTTTTTTTAAATCGAGGATGTACTAAAAAAATTTTTTTAGATCGAGGATGTACTAAAAAAATTTTTTTTAGATCGAGGATGTACTAAAAAATTTTTTTTTAGATCGAGGATGCACTAAAAAAAATTTTTTTAAATCGAGGATGTACTAAAAAAAATTTTTTTAAATCGAGGATGTACTAAAAAAATTTTTTTAGATCGAGGATGTACTAAAAAAATTTTTTTTAGATCGAGGATGTACTAAAAAAATTTTTTTAGATCGAGGATGTACTAAAAAAAATTTTTTTTAAATCGAGGATGTACTAAAAAAA
>NW_026525590.1:0-47547 GCF_943737925.1 Anopheles nili | reverse complement strand
AAAAAAATTTTTTTAGATCGAGGATGTACTAAAAAAATTTTTTTTAGATCGAGGATGTACTAAAAAAATTTTTTTAAATCGAGGATGTACTAAAAAAATTTTTTTTAAATCGAGGATGTACTAAAAAAATTTTTTTAGATCGAGGATTGTACTAAAAAAATTTTTTTCAGATCGAGGATGTACTAAAAATTTTTTTTTAAATCGAGGATGTACTAAAAAAAATTTTTTCATATCAAGGATGTACTAAAAAAATTTTTTTTAGATCGAGGAGAGTACTAAAAAAATTTTTTTAGATCGAGGATGTACTAAAAAAAATTTTTTTTTAAATCGAGGATGTACTAAAAAAAATTTTTTTTTAAATCGAGGATGTACTAAAAAAATTTTTTTAGATCGAGGATGTACTAAAAAAATTTTTTTAGATCGAGGATGTACTAAAAAAATTTTTTTTTAAATCGAGGATGTACTAAAAAAATTTTTTTAGATCGTGGATGTACTAAAAAATTTTTTTTAGATCGAGGATGTACTAAAAAAATTTTTTTTTAGATCGAGGATGTACTAAAAAAATTTTTTTAAATCGAGGATGTACTAAAAAAATTTTTTTAGATCGAGGATGTAACTAAAAAAATTTTTTTTAGGTCGAGGATGTACTAAAAAAATTTTTTTAGATCGAGGATGTACTAAAAAAATTTTTTTTAGATCGAGGATGTACTAAAAAATTTTTTTTAAATCGAGGATGTACTAAAAAAAATTTTTTCATATCAAGGATGTACTAAAAAAATTTTTTTTAGATCGAGGATGTACTAAAAAAATTTTTTTAGATCGAGGATGTACTAAAAAAATTTTTTTTAGATCGAGGATGTACTAAAAAAAATTTTTTTTAAATCGAGGATGTACTAAAAAAATTTTTTTTAGATCGAGGATGTACTAAAAAAATTTTTTTAGATCGAGGATGTACTAAAAAAATTTTTTTTAGGTCGAGGATGTACTAAAAAAAATTTTTTTAGATCGAGGATTGTACTAAAAAAATTTTTTTTAGGTCGAGGATGTACTAAAAAAAATTTTTTTAGATCGAGATGTACTAAAAAAATTTTTTTTAGGTCGAGGATGTACTAAAAAAATTTTTTTAGATCGAGGATGTACTAAAAAAATTTTTTTTAGGTCGAGGATGTACTAAAAAAATTTTTTTAGATCGAGGATGTACTAAAAAAATTTTTTTTAGATCGAGGATGTACTAAAAAAAATTTTTTTAAATCGAGGATGTACTAAAAAAATTTTTTTAGATCGAGGATGTACTAAAAAAATTTTTTTTAGATCGAGGATGTACTAAAAAATTTTTTTTAAATCGAGGATGTACTAAAAAAAATTTTTTTCATATCAAGGATGTACTAAAAAAATTTTTTTTAGATCGAGGATGTACTAAAAAAATTTTTTTATCGAGGATGTACTAAAAAAATTTTTTTTAAATCGAGGATGTACTAAAAAAAATTTTTTTAGATCGAGGATGTACTAAAAAAATTTTTTTTAGATCGAGGATGTACTAAAAAATTTTTTTTAGATCGAGGATGTACTAAAAAAATTTTTTTTTAGATCGAGGATGTACTAAAAAATTTTTTTTAAATCGAGGATGTACTAAAAAAAAATTTTTTCATATCAAGGATGTACTAAAAAAAATTTTTTTTAGATCGAGGGATGTACTAAAAAAATTTTTTTAAATCGAGGATGTACTAAAAAAATTTTTTTTAAATCGAGGATGTACTAAAAAAATTTTTTTTAGATCGAGGATGTACTAAAAAAATTTTTTTTTAGATCGAGGATGTACTAAAAAAATTTTTTTAGATCGAGGATGTACTAAAAAATTTTTTTTTAAATCGAGGATGTACTAAAAAAAATTTTTTTTATATCAAGGATGTACTAAAAAAATTTTTTTTAGATCGAGGATGTACTAAAAAAATTTTTTTAGATCGAGGATGTACTAAAAAAAAATTTTTTTAAATCGAGGATGTACTAAAAAAAATTTTTTAGATCGAGGATGTACTAAAAAATTTTTTTTAGATCGAGGATGTACTAAAAAATTTTTTTTAAATCGAGGATGTACTAAAAAAAATTTTTTTTAGATCGAGGATGTACTAAAAAATTTTTTTTAAATCGAGGATGTACTAAAAAAAATTTTTTCATATCAAGGATGTACTAAAAAAATTTTTTTTAGATCGAGGATGTACTAAAAAAATTTTTTTAAAACGAGGATGTACTAAAAAAATTTTTTTTAAATCGAGGATGTACTAAAAAAATTTTTTTAGATCGAGGATGTACTAAAAAAATTTTTTTTTAGATCGAGGATTGTACTAAAAAAATTTTTTTAGATCGAGGATGTACTAAAAAAATTTTTTTTAAATCGAGGATGTACTAAAAAAAATTTTTTTTAGATCGAGGATGTACTAAAAAAATTTTTTTTAGATCGAGGATGTACTAAAAAAATTTTTTTTAGATCGAGGATGTACTAAAAAAAATTTTTTTTTGATCGAGGATGTACTAAAAAATTTTTTTTTAAATCGAGGATGTACTAAAAAAAATTTTTTCATATCAAGGATGTACTAAAAAAATTTTTTTTAAATCGAGGATGTACTAAAAAAAATTTTTTTTTAGATCGAGGATGTACTAAAAAAATTTTTTTAGATCGAGGATGTGCTAAAAAAAATTTTTTTTAGATCGAGGATGTACTAAAAAATTTTTTTTAAATCGAGGATGTACTAAAAAAATTTTTTTAGATCGAGGATGTACTAAAAAAATTTTTTTTTAAATCGAGGATGTACTAAAAAAATTTTTTTAGATCGAGGATGTACTAAAAAAATTTTTTTAAATCGAGGATGTACTAAAAAAATTTTTTTTAAATCGAGGATGTACTAAAAAAATTTTTTTAGATCGAGGATGTACTAAAAAAATTTTTTTTAGGTCGAGGATGTACTAAAAAAATTTTTTTAAATCGAGGATGTACTAAAAAAAATTTTTTTTAAATCGAGGATGTACTAAAAAATTTTTTTTTAAATCGAGGATGTACTAAAAAAATTTTTTTAGATCGAGGATGTACTAAAAAAATTTTTTTTAGGTCGAGGATGTACTAAAAAAATTTTTTTTAGATCGAGGATGTACTAAAAAAATTTTTTTTAGGTCGAGGATGTACTAAAAAAATTTTTTTAGATCGAGGATGTACTAAAAAAATTTTTTTAGATCGAGGATGTACTAAAAAAATTTTTTTAGATCGAGGATGTACTAAAAAAATTTTTTTTAAATCGAGGATGTACTAAAAAATTTTTTTTAGGTCGAGGATGTACTAAAAAAATTTTTTTAGATCGAGGATGTACTAAAAAAATTTTTTTTAGATCGAGGATGTACTAAAAAAATTTTTTTAGATCGAGGATGTACTAAAAACATTTTTTTAGATCGAGGATGTACTAAAAAAATTTTTTTAGATCGAGGATGAACTAAAAAAATTTTTTTAGATCGAGGATGAACTAAAAAAATTTTTTTTAGGTCGAGGATGTACTAAAAAAATTTTTTTAGATCGAGGATGTACTAGAAAAATTTTTTTTAAATCGAGGATGTACTAAAAAAATTTTTTTAGATCGAGGATGTACTAAAAAAATTTTTTTTAAATCGAGGATGTACTAAAAAAATTTTTTTAGATCGAGGATGTGCTAAAAAAATTTTTTTTAGATCGAGGATGTACTAAAAAAATTTTTTTAGATCGAGGATGTACTAAAAAAATTTTTTTAAATCGAGGATGTACTAAAATAAATTTTTTCATATCAAGGATGTACTAAAAAAATTTTTTTTAGATCGAGGATGTACTAAAAAAATTTTTTTTAAATCGAGGATGTACTAAAAAAATTTTTTTAGATCGAGGATGTACTAAAAAAATTTTTTTTAGGTCGAGGATGTACTAAAAAAATTTTTTTAGATCGAGGATGTACTAAAAAAATTTTTTTTAGGTCGAGGATGTACTAAAAAAATTTTTTTAGATCGAGGATGTACTAAAAAAATTTTTTTTAGATCGAGGATGTACTAAAAAAATTTTTTTAAATCGAGGATGTACTAAAAAAATTTTTTTTAAATCGAGGATGTACTAAAAAAATTTTTTTAGATCGAGGATGTACTAAAAAAATTTTTTTTTAGGTCGAGGATGTACTAAAAAAATTTTTTTAGATCGAGGATGTACTAGAAAAATTTTTTTTAAATCGAGGATGTACTAAAAAAATTTTTTTAGATCGAGGATGTACTAAAAAAATTTTTTTAAATCGAGGATGTACTAAAAAAATTTTTTTAGCTCGAGGATGTGCTAAAAAAATTTTTTTTAGATCGAGGATGTACTAAAAAATTTTTTTTAAATCGAGGATGTACTAAAAAAAATTTTTTCATATCAAGGATGTACTAAAAAAATTTTTTTTAGATCGAGGATGTACTAAAAAAATTTTTTTAGATCGAGGATGTACTAAAAAAATTTTTTTAGATCGAGGATGTACTAAAAAAATTTTTTTTAGGTCGAGGATGTACTAAAAAAATTTTTTTAGATCGAGGATGTACTAAAAAAACTTTTTTTAGGTCGAGGATGTACTAAAAAAATTTTTTTAGATCGAGGATGTACTAAAAAAATTTTTTTTAGATCGAGGATGTACTAAAAAAATTTTTTTAAATCGAGGATGTACTAAAAAAATTTTTTTAGATCGAGGATGTACTAAAAAATTTTTTTTTAAATCGAGGATGTACTAAAAAAATTTTTTTTAGGTCGAGGATGTACTAAAAAATTTTTTTTAGGTCGAGGATGTACTAAAAAAATTTTTTTTAGGTCGAGGATGTACTAAAAAAATTTTTTTAGATCGAGGATGTACTAAAAAAATTTTTTTTAAATCGAGGATGTACTAAAAAAATTTTTTTAGATCGAGGATGTACTAAAAAAATTTTTTTAAATCGAGGATGTACTAAAAAAATTTTTTTTAAATCGAGGATGTACTAAAAAAATTTTTTTAGATCGAGGATGTACTAAAAAAATTTTTTTTAGGTCGAGGATGTACTAAAAAAATTTTTTTTAGGTCGAGGATGTACTAAAAAAATTTTTTTAGATCGAGGATGTACTAAAAAAATTTTTTTTAGGTCGAGGATGTACTAAAAAAATTTTTTTAGATCGAGGATGTACTAAAAAAATTTTTTTTAAATCGAGGATGTACTAAAAAAATTTTTTTAGATCGAGGATGTACTAAAAAAATTTTTTTAAATCGAGGATGTACTAAAAAAATTTTTTTTAAATCGAGGATGTACTAAAAAAATTTTTTTAGATCGAGGATGTACTAAAAAAATTTTTTTTAAATCGAGGATGTACTAAAAAAATTTTTTTAGATCGAGGATGTACTAAAAAAATTTTTTTTAGATCGAGGATGTACTAAAAAATTTTTTTTAAATCGAGGATGTACTAAAAAAAATTTTTTCATATCAAGGATGTACTAAAAAAATTTTTTTTAGATCGAGGATGTACTAAAAAAATTTTTTTAGATCGAGGATGTACTAAAAAATTTTTTTTAGATCGAGGATGTACTTAAAAAAATTTTTTTAGATCGAAGATGTACTGAAAAAATTTTTTTTAGATCGAGGATGTACTAAAAAAATTTTTTTAGATCGAGGATGTACTAAAAACATTTTTTTCATATCAAGGATGTATTAAAAAAATTTTTTTTAGATCGAGGATGTACTAAAAAAATTTTTTTAGATCGAGGATGTACTAAAAAATTTTTCTAGATCGAGGATGTACTAAAAAAATTTTTTTTGATCGAGGATGTACTAAAAAATTTTTTTAGATCGAGGATGTACTAAAAAATTTTTTTAGATCGAGGAAGTACTAAAAAATTTTTTTAGATCGAGGATGTACTAAAAAAACTTTTTTTAGATCGAGGATGTACTAAAAAATTTGTTTTAGATCGAGGATGTACTAAAAAAATTTTTTTAGATCGAGGATGTACTAAAAAATTTTTTTTAGATCGAGGATGTACTAAAAAAATTTTTTCATATCACGGTGGTACTAAAAACATTTTTTTTAGATCAAGGATGTACTAAAAAAATTTTTTTCATATCAAGGATGTACTAAAAAAATTTTTTTTAGATCGAGGATGTACTAAAAAAATTTTTCTTGATCGAGGATGTACTAAAAAAATTTTTTTAGATCGAGGATGTACTAAAAAATTTTATTTAGATCGAGGATGTACTAAAAAATTTTTTTAGATCGAGGAATTACTAAAAAATTTTTTTAGATCGAGGATGTACTAAAAAAACTTTTTTTAGATCGAGGATGTACTAAAAAATTTTTTTTAGATCGACGATGTACTAAAAAAATTTTTTTAGATCGAGGATGTACTAAAAAAATTTGTTTTAGATCGAGGATGTACTAAAAAAATTTTTTTAGATCGAGGATGTACTAAAAACATTTTTTTAGATCGAGGATGTACTAAAAAATTTTTTTTAGATCGAGGATGTACTTAAAAAAATTTTTTTAGATCGAGGATGTACTAAAAAAATTTTTTTTAGATCGAGGATGTACTAAAAAAATTTTTTTAGATCGAGGATGTACTAAAAAAATTTTGTTTAGATCGAGGATGTACTAAAAAAATTTTTTTTGATCGAGGATGTACTAAAAAAATTCTTTTAGATCAAGGATGTTCTAAAAAAATTTTCTCCATAGCAAGGATGTACTAAAAATTTTTTTTTTAGATCGAGGATGTACTAAAAAAATTTTTTTAGATCGAGGATGTACTAAAAAATTTTTTTTAGATCGAGGATGTACTTAAAAAAATTTTTTTAGATCGAGGATGTACTAAAAAAATTTTTTTTAGATCGAGGATGTACTAAAAAAATTTTTTTAGATCGAGGATGTACTAAAAAATTTTTTTAGATCGAGGATGTACTAAAAAAATTTTTTTTGATCGAGGATGTACTAAAAAAAATTTTTTAGATCGAAGATGTATTAAAAAAATTTTTTTAGATCGAGGATGTACTAAAAAAAATTTTTTCATATCAAGGATGTACTGAAAAAAGTTTTTTTTGTTCAAGGGCGTACTAAAAAAAATTTTTTTTAGATCGAGGATGTACTAAAAAAATTTTTTTTTAGATCGAGGATGTACTAAAAATTTTTTTTTAGATCGAGGATGTACTAAAAAATTTTTTAGATCGAGGATGTACTAAAAAAATTTTTTTTAGATCGAGGATGTACTAAAAAAATTTTTTTAGATCGAGGATGTACTAAAAACATTTTTTTCATATCAAGGATGTATTAAAAAAATTTTTTTTAGATCGAGGATGTACTAAAAAAATTTTTTTAGATCGAGGATGTACTAAAAAATTTTTTTAGATCGAGGATGTACTAAAAAAATTTTTTTTGATCGAGGATGTACTAAAAAATTTTTTTAGATCGAGGATGTACTAAAAAAATTTTTTTAGATCGAGGATGTACTAAAAAAATTTTTTTTGATCGAGGATGTACTAAAAAAATTCTTTTAGATCAAGGATGTTCTAAAAAAATTTTCTCCATAGCAAGGATGTACTAAAAATTTTTTTTTTAGATCGAGGATGTACTAAAAAAATTTTTTTAGATCGAGGATGTACTAAAAAATTTTTTTTAGATCGAGGATGTACTTAAAAAAATTTTTTTAGATCGAGGATGTACTAAAAAAATTTTTTTTAGATCGAGGATGTACTAAAAAAATTTTTTTAGATCGAGGATGTACTAAAAAATTTTTTTAGATCGAGGATGTACTAAAAAAATTTTTTTTGATCGAGGATGTACTAAAAAAAATTTTTTAGATCGAAGATGTATTAAAAAAATTTTTTTAGATCGAGGATGTACTAAAAAAAATTTTTTCATATCAAGGATGTACTGAAAAAAGTTTTTTTTGTTCAAGGGCGTACTAAAAAAAATTTTTTTTAGATCGAGGATGTACTAAAAAAATTTTTTTTTAGATCGAGGATGTACTAAAAATTTTTTTTTAGATCGAGGATGTACTAAAAAATTTTTTAGATCGAGGATGTACTAAAAAATTTTTTTTTAGATCGAGGATGTACTAAAAAAATTTTTTTAGATCGAGGATGTACTAAAAACATTTTTTTCATATCAAGGATGTATTAAAAAAATTTTTTTTAGATCGAGGATGTACTAAAAAAATTTTTTTAGATCGAGGATGTACTAAAAAATTTTTTTAGATCGAGGATGTACTAAAAAAATTTTTTTTGATCGAGGATGTACTAAAAAATTTTTTTAGATCGAGGATGTACTAAAAAAATTTTTTTAGATCGAGGATGTACTAAAAAAATTTTTTTAGATCGAGGATGTACTAAAAAAAATTTTTTTAGATCGAGGATGTACTAAAACAATTTTTTTAGATCGAGGATGTACTAAAAAATTTTTTTTAGATCGAGGATGTACTAAAAAAATTTTTTTAGATCGAGGATGTACTAAAAAATTTTTTTAGATCGAGGATGTACTAAAAAAATTTTTTTAGATCGAGGATGTACTAGAAAAAATTTTTTTAGATCGAGGATGTACTAAAAAAATTTTTTTAGATCGAGGATGTACTAAAAAAATTTTTTTTAGATCGAGGATATACTAAAAAAATTTTTTTAGATCGAGGATGTACTAACAAATTTTTATTGATCGAGGATGTACTAAAAAAATTTTTTTTAGATCGAGGATGTACCAAAAAAATTTTTTTTGATCGAGGATGTACTAAAAAAATTTTTTTAGTTCGAGGATGTACTAAAAAAAATTTTTTCATATCAAGAATGTACTAAAAAAATTTTTTTCATATCAAGGATGTACTAAAAAAAATTTTTTTAGATCGAGGATGTACTAAAAAAATTTTTTAGATCGAGGATGTACTAAAAAAATTTTTTTCATATCAAGGATGTACTAAAAAATTTTTTTTTAGATCGAGGATGTACTAAAAAAATTTTTTTTGATCGAGGATGTACCAATAAAATTTTTTTCATATCAAGGATGTACTAAAAAATTTTTTTTAGATCGAGGATGTACTAAAAAAATTTTTTTTGATCGAGGATGTACTAAAAAAATTGTTTTTTATCGAGGATGTACTAAAAAAATTTTTTTCATATCAAGGATGTACTAAAAAAATTTTTTTAGATCGAGGATGTACTAAAAAAATTGTTTTTGATCGAGGATGTACTTAAAAAATTGTTTTTGATCGAGGATGTACTAAAAAAATTTTTTTCATATCAAGGATGTACTAAAAAAATTTTTTTAGATCGAGGATGTGCTAAAAAAATTGTTTTTGATCGAGGATGTACTAAAAAAATTTTTTTCATATCAAGGATGTACTAAAAAAATGTTTTTAGATCGAGGATGTACTAAAAAAATTTTTTTTAGATCGAGGATGTACTAAAAAAATTTTTTTAGATCGAGGATGTACTAAAAAAATTTTTTTAGATCGAGGATGTACTAAAAAAATTTTTTTTAGATCGAGGATGTACTAAAAAAATTTTTTTTAGGTCGAGGATGTACTAAAAAAATTTTTTTAGATCGAGGATGTACTAAAAAAATTTTTTTTAGATCGAGGATGTACTAAAAAAATTTTTTTAAATCGAGGATGTACTAAAAAAATTTTTTTTAGATCGAGGATGTACTAAAAAAATTTTTTTAGATCGAGGATGTACTAAAAAAATTTTTTTTAAATCGAGGATGTACTAAAAAAATTTTTTTAGATCGAGGATGTGCTAAAAAAATTTTTTTTAGATCGAGGATGTACTAAAAAATTTTTTTTAAATCGAGGATGTACTAAAAAAAATTTTTTCATATCAAGGTTGTACTAAAAAAATTTTTTTTAGATCGAGGATGTACTAAAAAAATTTTTTTAGATCGAGGATGTACTAAAAAAATTTTTTTTAAATCGAGGATGTACTAAAAAAATTTTTTTAGATCGAGGATGTACTAAAAAAATTTTTTTTAGGTCGAGGATGTACTAAAAAAATTTTTTTAGATCGAGGATGTACTAAAAAAATTTTTTTTAGATCGAGGATGTACTAAAAAAATTTTTTTAAATCGAGGATGTACTAAAAAAATTTTTTTTAAATCGAGGATGTACTAAAAAAATTTTTTTAGATCGAGGATGTACTAAAAAAATTTTTTTTAGGTCGAGGATGTACTAAAAAAATTTTTTTAGATCGAGGATGTACTAAAAAAATTTTTTTTAAATCGAGGATGTACTAAAAAAATTTTTTTTAAATCGAGGATGTACTAAAAAAATTTTTTTAGATCGAGGATGTACTAAAAAAATTTTTTTTAGGTCGAGGATGTACTAAAAAAATTTTTTTAGATCGAGGATGTACTAAAAAAATTTTTTTTAGATCGAGGATGTACTAAAAAAATTTTTTTAGATCGAGGATGTACTAAAAAAATTTTTTTTAAATCGAGGATGTACTAAAAAAATTTTTTTAGATCGAGGATGTGCTAAAAAAATTTTTTTTAGATCGAGGATGTACTAAAAAATTTTTTTTAAATCGAGGATGTACTAAAAAAAATTTTTTCATATCAAGGATGTACTAAAAAAATTTTTTTTAGATCGAGGATGTACTAAAAAAATTTTTTTAGATCGAGGATGTACTAAAAAAATTTTTTTTAAATCGAGGATGTACTAAAAAAATTTTTTTAGATCGAGGATGTACTAAAAAAATTTTTTTTAGGTCGAGGATGTACTAAAAAAATTTTTTTAGATCGAGGATGTACTAAAAAAATTTTTTTTAGATCGAGGATGTACTAAAAAAATTTTTTTAAATCGAGGATGTACTAAAAAAATTTTTTTTAAATCGAGGATGTACTAAAAAAATTTTTTTAGATCGAGGATGTACTAAAAAAATTTTTTTTAGGTCGAGGATGTACTAAAAAAAAATTTTTTTAGATCGAGGATGTACTAAAAAAATTTTTTTTAGATCGAGGATGTACTAAAAAATTTTTTTTAAATCGAGGATGTACTACAAAAAATTTTTTCATATCCAGGATGTACTAAAAAAATTTTTTTTAGATCGAGGATGTACTAAAAAAATTTTTTTAGATCGAGGATGTACTAAAAAAATTTTTTTTAAATCGAGGATGTACTAAAAAAATTTTTTTAGATCGAGGATGTACTAAAAAAATTTTTTTTAGGTCGAGGATGTACTAAAAAAATTTTTTTAGATCGAGGATGTACTAAAAAAATTTTTTTTAGGTCGAGGATGTACTAAAAAAATTTTTTTAGATCTAGGATGTACTAAAAAAATTTTTTTTAGATCGAGGATGTACTAAAAAAATTTTTTTAAATCGAGGATGTACTAAAAAAATTTTTTTTAAATCGAGGATGTACTAAAAAAATTTTTTTAGATCGAGGATGTACTAAAAAAGTTTTTTTTAGATCGAGGATGTACTAAAAAAATTTTTTTAGATCGAGGATGTACTAAAAAAATTTTTTTTAAATCGAGGATGTACTAAAAAAATTTTTTTAGATCGAGGATGTGCTAAAAAAATTTTTTTTAGATCGAGGATGTACTAAAAAATTTTTTTTAAATCGAGGATGTACTAAAAAATTTTTTTAGATCGAGGATGTACTAAAAAAAATTTTTTTAAATCGAGGATGTACTAAAAAAATTTTTTTAGATCGAGGATGTGCTAAAAAAATTTTTTTTAGATCGAGGATGTACTAAAAAATTTTTTTTAAATCGAGGATGTACTAAAAAAAATTTTTTCATATCAAGGATGTACTAAAAAAATTTTTTTTAGATCGAGGATGTACTAAAAAAATTTTTTTAGATCGAGGATGTACTAAAAAAATTTTTTTTAGATCGAGGATGTACTAAAAAAATTTTTTTAGATCGAGGTTGTACTAAAAAAATTTTTTTTAAATCGAGGATGTACTAAAAAAATTTTTTTAGATCGAGGATGTACTAAAAAAATTTTTTTTAGGTCGAGGATGTACTAAAAAAATTTTTTTAGATCGAGGATGTACTAAAAAATTTTTTTTTAGAACGAGGATGTACTAAAAAAATTTTTTTAAATCGAGGATGTACTAAAAAAATTTTTTTTAAATCGAGGATGTACTAAAAAAATTTTTTTAGATCGAGGATGTACTAAAAAAATTTTTTTTAGATCGAGGATGTACTAAAAAAATTTTTTTAGATCGAGGATGTACTAAAAAAATTTTTTTTAAATCGAGGATGTACTAAAAAAATTTTTTTAGATCGAGGATGTGCTAAAAAAATTTTTTTTTAGATCGAGGATGTACTAAAAAATTTTTTTTAAATCGAGGATGTACTAAAAAAAATTTTTTCATATCAAGGATGTACTAAAAAAATTTTTTTTAGATCGAGGATGTACTAAAAAATTTTTTTTAAATCGAGGATGTACTAAAAAAAATTTTTTCATATCAAGGATGTACTAAAAAAATTTTTATTAGATCGAGGATGTACTAAAAAAATTTTTTTAGATCGAGGATGTACTAAAAAAATTTTTTTTAAATCGAGGATGTACTAAAAAAATTTTTTTAGATCGAGGATGTACTAAAAAAATTTTTTTTAGGTCGAGGATGTACTAAAAAAATTTTTTTAGATCGAGGATGTACTAAAAAAATTTTTTTTAGGTCGAGGATGTACTAAAAAAATTTTTTTAGATCGAGGATGTACTAAAAAAAATTTTTTTTAGATCGAGGATGTACTAAAAAAATTTTTTTAAATCGAGGATGTACTAAAAAAATTTTTTTTAAATCGAGGATGTACTAAAAAAATTTTTTTAGATCGAGGATGTACTAAAAAAATTTTTTTTAGATCGAGGATGTACTAAAAAAATTGTTTTAGATCGAGGATGTACTAAAAAAATTTTTTTTAAATCGAGGATGTACTAAAAAAATTTTTTTAGATCGAGGATGTGCTAAAAAAATTTTTTTTAGATCGAGGATGTACTAAAAAATTTTTTTTAAATCGAGGATGTACTAAAAAATTTTTTTAGATCGAGGATGTACTAAAAAAATTTTTTTTTAAATCGAGGATGTACTAAAAAAATTTTTTTAGATCGAGGATGTGCTAAAAAAATTTTTTTTAGATCGAGGATGTACTAAAAAATTTTTTTTAAATCGAGGATGTACTAAAAAAAATTTTTTCATATCAAGGATGTACTAAAAAAATTTTTTTTAGATCGAGGATGTACTAAAAAAATTTTTTTAGGTCGAGGATGTACTAAAAAAATTTTTTTTAAATCGAGGATGTACTAAAAAAATTTTTTTAGATCGAGGATGTACTAAAAAAATTTTTTTTAGGTCGAGGATGTACTAAAAAAATTTTTTTAGCTCGAGGATGTACTAAAAAAATTTTTTTTAGATCGAGGATGTACTAAAAAAATTTTTTTAGATCGAGGATGTACTAAATAAATTTTTTTTAAATCGAGGATGTACTAAAAAAATTTTTTTAGATCGAGGATGTACTAAAAAAATTTTTTTAGATCGAGGATGTACTAAAAAAATTTTTTTTAGGTCGAGGATGTACTAAAAAAATTTTTTTAAATCGAGGATGTACTAAAAAAATTTTTTTTAGATCGAGGATGTACTAAAAAAATTTTTTTTAAATCGAGGATGTACTAAAAAAATTTTTTTAGGTCGAGGATGTACTAAAAAAATTTTTTTTAGGTCGAGGATGTACTAAAAAAATTTTTTTAGATCGAGGATGTACTAAAAAAATTTTTTTTAGATCGAGGATGTACTAAAAAAATTTTTTTAAATCGAGGATGTACTAAAAAAATTTTTTTTAAATCGAGGATGTACTAAAAAAATTTTTTTAGATCGAGGATGTACTAAAAAAATTTTTTTTAGATCGAGGATGTACTAAAAAAATTTTTTTAGATCGAGGATGTACTAAAAAAGTTTTTTTTAGATCGAGGATGTACTAAAAAATTTTTTTTAAATCGAGGATGTACTAAAAAAATTTTTTTAGATCGAGGATGTACTAAAAAAATTTTTTTAGATCGAGGATGTACTAAAAAAATTTTTTTTAGATCGAGGAGGTACTAAAAAAATTATTTTAGATCGAGGATGTACTAAAAAAATTTTTTTTGATCGAGGATGTACTAAAAAAATTTTTTTAGATCGAGGATGTACTAGAAAAATTTTTCTAGATCGAGGATGTACTAAAAAAATTTTTTTAGATCGAGGATGTACTAAAAAAATTTTTTTTAAATCGAAGATGTACTTAAAAAAATTTATTCAGATCGAGGATGTACTAAAAAAATTTTTTTTAAATCGAGGATGTACTAAAAAAATTTTTTTAGATCGAGGATGTACTAAAAAAAATTTTTTTAGATCGAGGATGTACTAAAAAAATTTTTTTTAGATCGAGGATGTACTAAAAAAATTTTTTTTGATCGAGGATGTATTAAAAAAATTTTTTCACATCAAGGATGTACTAAAAAAATTTTTTCATATCAAGGATGTACTAAAAAATTTTTTTTTAGATCGAGGATGTACTAAAAAAATTTTTTTAGATCGAGGATGTACTAAAAAAATTTTTTTTACATCGAGGATGTACTAAAAAAATTTTTTTTGATCGAGGATGTACTAAAAAAATTTTTTCATATCAAGGATGTACTAAAAAAATTTTTTTTAGATCGAGGATGTACTAAAAAAATTTTTTTTGATCGAGGATGTACTAAAAAAATTTTTTTTAGATCGAGGATGTACTAAAAAAATTTTTTTTGATCAAGGATGTACTAAAAAAATTTTTTTCATATCAAGGATGTACTAAAAAAATTTTTTTTAGATCGAGGATGTACTAAAAAATTTTTTTTAAATCGAGGATGTACTAAAAAAATTTTTTTAGATCGAGGATGTACTAAAAAAATTTTTTTTAGATCGAGGATGTACTAAAAAAATTTTTTTAGATCGAGGATGTACTAAAAAAAATTTTTTCATATCAAGGATGTACTAAAAAATTTTTTTTTAGATCGAGGATGTACTAAAAAAATTTTTTTAGATCGAGGATGTACTAAAAAAATTTTTTTTACATCGCGGATGTACTAAAAAAATTTTTTTTAAATCGAGGATGTACTAAAAATATTTTTTTTGATCTAGGATGTACTAAAAAAATTTTTTCATATCAAGGATGTACTAAAAAAATTTTTTTTAGATCGAGGATGTACTAAAAAAATTTTTTCATATCAAGGATGTACTAAAAAAATTTTTTTAGATCGAGGATGTACTAAAAAAATTTTTTTTGATCGAGGATGTACTAAAAAAATTTTTTTTGATCGAGGATGTACAAAAAAAATTTTTTTTAGATCGAGGATGTACTAAAAAAATTTTTTTAGATCGAGGATGTACTAAAAAAATTTTTTTTAGATCGAGGATGTACTAAAAAAATTTTTTCATATCAAGGATGTACTAAAAAAATTTTTTTAGATCGAGGATGTACAAAAAAAAATTTTTCATATCAAGGATGTACTAAAAATTTTTTTTTTAGATCGAGGATGTACTAAAAAATTTTTTTTGATCGAGGATGTACTAAAAAAATTTTTTTAGATCGAGGATGTACTAAAAAAAATTTTTTCATATCAAGGATGTACTAAAAAATTTTTTTTTAGATCGAGGATGTACTAAAAAATTTTTTTTGATCGAGGATGTACTAAAAAAATTTTTTTCATATCAAGGATGTACTAAAAAAATTTTTTTTAGATCGAGGATGTACTAAAAAAATTTTTTTTGATCGAGGATGTACTAAAAAAAATTTTTTCATATCAAGGATGTACTAAAAAAATTTTTTTTAGATCGAGGATGTACTAAAAAAATTTTTTTTGATCTAGGATGTACTAAAAAAATTTTTTTTAGATCGAGGATGTACTAAAAAAATTTTTTTTAAATCGAGGATGTACTAAAAAAATTTTTTTTAGATCGAGGATGTACTAAAAAATTTTTTTAGATCTAGGATGTACTAAAAAAATTTTTTTCATATCAAGGATGTACTAAAAAAATTTTTTTTAGATCGAAGATGTACTAAAAAAATTTTTTTTAGATCGAGGATGTACTAAAAAAATTTTTTTTGATCGAGGATGTACTAAAAAAAATTTTTTCATATCAAGGATGTACTAAAAAAATTTTTTTTAGATCGAGGATGTACTAAAAAAATTTTTTTTGATCGAGGATGTACTAAAAAAAATTTTTTCATATCAAGGATGTACTAAAAAAATTTTTTTTAGATCGAGGATGTACTAAAAAAAATTTTTTTGATCTAGGATGTACTAAAAAAATTTTTTTAGATCGAGGATGTACTAAAAAAATTTTTTTAGATCGAGGATGTACTAAAAAAATTTTTTTCATATCAAGGATGTACTAAATTTTTTTTTTTTAGATCGAGGATGTACTAAAAAAATTTTTTATGATCGAGGATGTACTAGAAAATTTTTTTTTAAATCGAGGATGTACTAAAAAAATTTTTTTTGATCGAGGATGTACTAAAAAAATTTTTTAGATCGAGGATGTACTAAAAAAATTTTTTTCATATCAAGGATGTACTAAAAAAATTTTTTTTAGATCGAGGATGTACTAAAAAAATTTTTTTTGATCTAGGATGTACTAAAAAAAATTTTTTCATATCAAGGATGTACTAAACAAATTTTTTTAGATCGAGGATGTACTAAAAAAATTTTTTTTAGATCGAGGATGTACTAAAAAAATTTTTTTAGATCGAGGATGTACTAAAAAAAAATTTTTCATATCAAGGATGTACTAAAAAATTTTTTTTAGATCGAGGATGTACTAAAAAAATTTTTTTTGATCGAGGATGTACTAAAAAAATTTTTTTCATATCAAGGATGTACTAAAAAAATTTTTTTTAGATCAAGGATGTACTAAAAAAAATTTTTGATCGAGGATGTACTAAAAAAAAATTTTTTGATCGAGGATGTACTAAAAAAATTTTTTTTAGATCGAGGATGTACTAAAAAAATTTTTTTTGATCGAGGATGTACTAAAATAATTTTTTTTAGATCGAGGATGTACTAAAAAAATTTTTTTCATATCAAAGATGTACTAAAAACATTTGTTTTAGATCGAGGATGTACTAAAAAAATTGTTTTTGATCGAGGATGTACTAAAAAAATTTTTTTTAGATCGAGGATGTACTAAAAAAATTTTTTTTGATCGAAGATGTACTAAAAAAATTTTTTTTAGATCGAGGATGTACTAAAAAAATTTTTTTCATATCAAGGATGTACTAAAAAAATTTTTTTTAGATCGAGGATGTACTAAAAAAATTTTTTTTGATCGAGGATGTACTAAAAAAATTTTTTTAGATCGAGGATGTACTAAAAAAAATTTTTTCATATCAAGGATGTACTAAAAAATTTTTTTTTAGATCGAGGATGTACTAAAAAAAATTTTTTCATATCAAGGATGTACTAAAAAAATTTTTTTTTAGATCAAAGATGTACTAAAAAAATTTTTTTAGATCGAGGATGTACTAAAAAAATTTTTTCATATCAAGGATGTACTAAAAAAATTTTTTTTGATCGAGGATGTACTAAAAAAATTTTTTTAGATCGAGGATGTACTAAAAAAATTTTTTTAGATCGAGGATGTACTAAAAAAAATTTTTTCATATCAAGGATGTACTAAAAAATTTTTTTTTAGATCGAGGACGTACTAAAAAATTTTTTTTGATCGAGGATGTACTAAAAAAATTTTTTTTGATCGAGGATGTACTAAAAAAATTTTTTTTAGATCGAGGATGTACTAAAAAAATTTTTTTAGATCGAGGATGTACTAAAAAAAATTTTTTCATATCACGGATGTACTAAAAAATTTTTTTTTAGATCGAGGATGTACTAAAAATTTTTTTTGATCGAGGATGTACTAAAAAAATTTTTTTTGATCGAGGATGTACTAAAAAAATTTTTTTCATATCAAGGATGTACTAAAAAAATTTTTTTTAGATCAAGGATGTACTAAAAAAATTTTTTTTGATCGAGGATGTACTTAAAAAAATTTTTTCATATCAAGGATGTACTAAAAAATTTTTTTTTAGATCGAGGATGTACTAAAAAAATTTTTTTTGATCGAGGATGTACTAAAAAAATTGTTTTAGATCGAGGATGTACTAAAAAAATTTTTTTTAGATCGAGGATGTACTAAAAAAATTTTTTTTGATCTAGGATGTACTAAAAAAATTTTTTTTAGATCGAGGATGTACTAAAAAAATTTTTTTAGATCGAGGATGTACTAAAAAAAATTTTTTCATATCAAGGATGTACTAAAAAATTTTTTTTTAGATCGAGGACGTACTAAAAAATTTTTTTTGATCGAGGATGTACTAAAAAAATTTTTTTTGATCGAGGATGTACTAAAAAAATTTTTTTCATATCAAGGATGTACTAAAAAAATTTTTGTTAGATCGAGGATGTACTAAAAAAATTTTTTTTGATCTAGGATGTACTAAAAAAATTTTTTTTAGATCGAGGATGTACTAAAAAATTTTTTTTTAAATCGAGGATGTACTAAAAAAATTTTTTTTAGATCGAGGATGTACTAAAAAATTTTTTTAGATCTAGGATGTACTAAAAAAATTTTTTTCATATCAAGGATGTACTAAAAAAATTTTTTTTAGATCGAGGATGTACTAAAAAAATTTTTTTTAGATCGAGGATGTACTAAAAAAATTTTTTTTGATCGAGGATGTACTAAAAAAAATTTTTTCATATCAAGGATGTGCTAAAAAAATTTTTTTTAGATCGAGGATGTACTAAAAAAATTTTTTTTGATTTAGGATGTACTAAAAAAATTTTTTTTAGATCGAGGATGTACTAAAAAAATTTTTTTAGATCGAGGATGTACTAAAAAAATTTTTTTCATATCAAGGATGTACTAAAAAAATTTTTTTTAGATCGAGGATGTACTAAAAAAATTTTTTTTAGATCGAGGATGTACTAAAAAAATTTTTTTTGATCGAGGATGTACTAAAAAAAATTTTTTCATATCAAGGATGTACTAAAAAAATTTTTTTTAGATCGAGGATGTACTAAAAAAATTTTTTTTTGATCTAGGATGTACTAAAAAAATTTTTTTTAGATCGAGGATGTACTAAAAAAATTTTTTTAGATCGAGGATGTACTAAAAAAAATTTTTTCATATCAAGGATGTACTAAAAAATTTTTTTTTTAGATCGAGGACGTACTAAAAAATTTTTTTTGATCGAGGATGTACTAAAAAAATTTTTTTGATCGAGGATGTACTAAAAAAATTTTTTTCATATCAAGGATGTACTAAAAAAATTTTTGTTAGATCGAGGATGTACTAAAAAAATTTTTTTTGATCTAGGATGTACTAAAAAAATTTTTTTTGATCGAGGATGTACTAAAAAAAATTTTTTCATATCAAGGATGTACTAAAAAAATTTTTTTTAGATCGAGGATGTACTAAAAAAAATTTTTTTGATCTAGGATGTACTAAAAAAATTTTTTTAGATCGAGGATGTACTAAAAAAATTTTTTTAGATCGAGGATGTACTAAAAAAATTTTTTTTGATCGAGGATGTACTAAAAAAAAATTTTTCATATCAAGGATGTACTAAAAAAATTTTTTTTAGATCGAGGATGTACTAAAAAAAATTTTTTTGATCTAGGATGTACTAAAAAAATTTTTTTAGATCGAGGATGTACTAAAAAAATTTTTTTAGATCGAGGATGTACTAAAAAAATTTTTTTCATATCAAGGATGTACTAAAAAAATTTTTTTTAGATCAAGGATGTACTAAAAAAATTTTTTTTAGATCGAGGATGTACTAAAAAAATTTTTTTTGATCTAGGATGTACTAAAAAAATTTTTTTTAGATCGAGGATGTACTAAAAAAATTTTTTTTAAATCGAGGATGTACTAAAAAATTTTTTTTTAGATCGAGGATGTACTAAAAAATTTTTTTAGATCTAGGATGTACTAAAAAAATTTTTTTCATATCAAGGATGTACTAAAAAAATTTTTTTTAGATCGAGGATGTACTAAAAAAATTTTTTTTAGATCGAGGATGTACTAAAAAAATTTTTTTTGATCGAGGATGTACTAAAAAAAATTTTTTCATATCAAGGATGTACTAAAAAAATTTTTTTTAAATCGAGGATGTACTAAAAAAATTTTTTTTGATCGAGGATGTACTAAAAAAAAATTTTTCATATCAAGGATGTACTAAAAAAATTTTTTTTAGATCGAGGATGTACTAAAAAAAATTTTTTTGATCTAGGATGTACTAAAAAAATTTTTTTAGATCGAGGATGTACTAAAAAAATTTTTTTAGATCGAGGATGTACTAAAAAAATTTTTTTCATATCAAGGATGTACTAAAAAAATTTTTTTTAGATCAAGGATGTACTAAAAAAATTTTTTTTAGATCGAGGATGTACTAAAAAAATTTTTTTTGATCTAGGATGTACTAAAAAAATTTTTTTTAGATCGAGGATGTACTAAAAAAATTTTTTTTAAATCGAGGATGTACTAAAAAATTTTTTTTTAGATCGAGGATGTACTAAAAATTTTTTTTAGATCTAGGATGTACTAAAAAAATTTTTTTCATATCAAGGATGTACTAAAAAAATTTTTTTTAGATCGAGGATGTACTAAAAAAATTTTTTTTAGATCGAGGATGTACTAAAAAAATTTTTTTTGATCGAGGATGTACTAAAAAAAATTTTTTCATATCAAGGATGTACTAAAAAAATTTTTTTGATCTAGGATGTACTAAAAAAATTTTTTTAGATCGAGGATGTACTAAAAAAATTTTTTTAGATCGAGGATGTACTAAAAAAAATTTTTTCATATCAAGGATGTACTAAAAAATTTTTTTTGATCGAGGATGTACTAAAAAAATTTTTTTAGATCGAGGATGTACTAAAAAAATTTTTTTCATATCAAGGATGTACTAAAAAATTTTTTTTTAGATCGAGGATGTACTAAAAAAATTTTTTTTGATCGAGGATGTACTAAAAAAATTTTTTTTAGATCGAGGATGTACTAAAAAAATTTTTTTTGATCGAGGATGTACTAAAAAAATTTTTTTTAGATCGAGGATGTACTAAAAAAATTTTTTTTGATCGAGGATGTACTAAAAAAATTTTTTTAGATCGAGGATGTACTAAAAAAAATTTTTTCATATCAAGGATGTACTAAAAAATTTTTTTTTAGATCGAGGATGTACTAAAAAAATTTTTTTTGATCGAGGATGTACTAAACAAGTTTTTTTAGATCGAGGATGTACTAAAAAATTTTTTTTAGATCAAGGATGTACTAAAAAAATTTTTTTCATATCAAGGATGTACTAAAAAAATTTTTTTTAGATCGAGGATGTACTAAAAAAATTTTTTTTGATCGAGGATGTACTAAAAAAATTTTTTTCATATCGAGGATGTACTAAAAAAATTTTTTTTAGATCGAGGATGTACTAAAAAAAATTTTTTCATATCAAGGATGTACTAAAAAATTTTTTCATATCAAGGATGTACTAAAAAATTTTTTTTAGATCGAGGATGTACTAAAAAAATTTTTTTTGATCGAGGATGTACTAAAAAAAATTTTTTCATATCAAGGATGTACTAAAAAAATTTTTTTGATCTAGGATGTACTAAAAAAATTTTTTTTAGATCGAGGATGTACTAAAAAAATTTTTTTCATATCAAGGATGTACTAAAAAATTTTTTTTAGATCGAGGATGTATTAAAAAAAATTTTTTTAGATCGAGGATGTACTAAAAAATTTTTTTCATATCAAGGATGTACTAAAAAAATTTTTTTTGATCGAGGATGTACTAAAAAAATTTTTTCATATCAAGGATGTACTAAAAAAATTTTTTTTAGATCGAGGATGTACTAAAAAAATTTTTTTTAGATCGAGGATGTACTAAAAAAATTTTTTTTGATCTAGGATGTACTAAAAAAATTTTTTTTAGATCGAGGATGTACTAAAAAATTTTTTTAGATCGAGGATGTACTGGATCGAGGATGATTTTTGATTTTTAGATCGAGGATGTCAAGGATAAACTAAAAAATTTTTTTTGATCGAGGATGTACTAAAAAAATTTTTTTAGATCGAGGATGTACTAAAAAAAATTTTTTCATATCAAGGATGTACTAAAAAATTTTTTTTTAGATCGAGGATGTACTAAAAAAATTTTTTTTGATCGAGGATGTACTAAAAAAATTTTTTTAGATCGAGGATGTACTAAAAAAATTTTTTTTGATCGAGGATGTACTAAAAAAATTTTTTTTAGATCGAGGATGTACTAAAAAATTTTTTTTTGATCGAGGATGTACTAAAAAAATTTTTTTAGATCGAGGATGTACTAAAAAAAATTTTTTCATATCAAGGATGTACTAGAAAATTTTTTTTTAGATCGAGGATGTACTAAAAAAATTTTTTTTGATCGAGGATGTACTAAAAAAATTTTTTTCATATCAAGGATGTACTAAAAAAATTTTTGTTGATCGAGGATGTACTAAAAAAATTTTTTTAGATCGAGGATGTACTAAAAAAAATTTTTTCATATCAAGGATGTACTAAAAAAATTTTTTTTAGATCGAGGATGTACTAAAAAAATTTTTTTGATCGAGGATGTACTAAAAAAATTTTTTTCATATCAAGGATGTACTAAAAAAAATTTTTTTAGATCGAGGATGTACTAAAAAAATTTTTTTTGATCGAGGATGTACTAAACAAGTTTTTTTAGATCGAGGATGTACTAAAAAAAATTTTTTTAGATCGAGGATGTATTAAAAAAAATTTTTTTAGATCGAGGATGTACTAAAAAATTTTTTTCATATCAAGGATGTACTAAAAAAATTTTTTTTGATCGAGGATGTACTAAAAAAATTTTTTCATATCAAGGACGTACTAAAAAATTTTTTTTTAGATCGAGGATGTACTAAAAAATTTTTTTAGATCGAGGATGTACTAAAAAAATTTTTTTTGATCGAGGATGTACTAAAAAATTTTTTTCATATCAAGGATGTACTAAAAAAATTTTTTTTAGATCGAGGATGTACTAAAAAAATTTTTTTTAAATCGAGGATGTACTAAAAAAAATTTTTTCATATCAAGGATGTACTAAAAAAATTTTTTTTAGATCGAGGATGTACTAAAAAAATTTTTTTAGATCGAGGATGTGCTAAAAAAATTTTTTTTAGATCGAGGATGTGCTAAAAAATTTTTTTTAAATCGAGGATGTACTAAAAAAAATTTTTTCATATCAAGGATGTACTAAAAAAATTTTTTTTAGATCGAGGATGTACTAAAAAAATTTTTTTAAATCGAGGATGTACTAAAAAAATTTTTTTTAAATCGAGGATGTACTAAAAAAATTTTTTTAGATCGAGGATGTACTAAAAAAATTTTTTTAAATCGAGGATGTACTAAAAAAATTTTTTTTAAATCGAGGATGTACTAAAAAAATTTTTTTAGATCGAGGATGTACTAAAAATTTTTTTTTTAATCGAGGATGTACTAAAAAAATTTTTTTAGATCGAGGATGTACTAAAAAAAATTTTTTTAGGTCGAGGATGTACTAAAAAAATTTTTTTTAAATCGAGGATGTACTAAAAAAATTTTTTTAGATCGAGGATGTACTAAAAAAATTTTTTTTAGATCGAGGATGTACTAAAAAAATTTTTTTAGATCGAGGATGTACTAAAAAAATTTTTTTTAGATCGAGGATGTACTAAAAAAATTTTTTTAGATCGAGGATGTACTAAAAAAATTTTTTTTAAATCGAGGATGTACTAAAAAAATTTTTTTAGATCGAGGATGTACTAAAAAAATTTTTTTTAGATCGAGGATGTACTAAAAAATTTTTTTTAAATCGAGGATGTACTAAAAAAATTTTTTTAGATCGAGGATGTACTAAAAAAATTTTTTTAAATCGAGGATGTACTAAAAAAATTTTTTTTAAATCGAGGATGTACTAAAAAAATTTTTTTAGATCGAGGATGTACTAAAAAATTTTTTTTAAATCGAGGATGTACTAAAAAAATTTTTTTAGATCGAGGATGTACTAAAAAAATTTTTTTTAGGTCGAGGATGTACTAAAAAATTTTTTTTTAAATCGAGGATGTACTAAAAAAATTTTTTTAGATCGAGGATGTACTAAAAAAATTTTTTTTAGATCGAGGATGTACTAAAAAAATTTTTTTAGATCGAGGATGTACTAAAAAAATTTTTTTTAGGTCAAGGATGTACTAAAAAAATTTTTTTTAAATCGAGGATGTACTAAAAAAATTTTTTTAGATCGAGGATGTACTAAAAAAATTTTTTTTAAATCGAGGATGTACTAAAAAAATTTTTTTAGATCGAGGATGTACTAAAAAAATTTTTTTTAGATCGAGGATGTACTAAAAAAATTTTTTTAGATCGAGGATGTACCAAAAAAATTTTTTTTAGGTCGAGGATGTACTAAAAAAATTTTTTTAGATCGAGGATGTACTAAAAAAATTTTTTTTAAATCGAGGATGTACTAAAAAAATTTTTTTAGATCGAGGATGTACTAAAAAATTTTTTTTTAAATCGAGTATGTACTAAAAAATTTTTTTTAGATCGAGGATGTACTAAAAAAAATTTTTTCATATCAAGGATGTACTAAAAAAATTTTTTTAGATCGAGGATGTACTAAAAAAATTTTTTTTAAATCGAGGATGTACTAAAAAAATTTTTTTAGATCGAGGATGTACTAAAAAAATTTTTTTTAGGTCGAGGAAGTACTAAAAAAATTTTTTTAGATCGAGGATGTACTAAAAAAATTTTTTTTAGGTCGAGGATGTACTAAAAAAATTTTTTTAGATCGAGGATGTACTAAAAAAATTTTTTTTAGATCGAGGATGTACTAAAAAAATTTTTTTAAATCGAGGATGTACTAAAAAAATTTTTTTTAAATCGAGGATGTACTAAAAAAATTTTTTTAGATCGAGGATGTACTAAAAAAATTTTTTTTAGGTCGAGGATGTACTAAAAAAATTTTTTTAGATCGAGGATGTACTAAAAAAATTTTTTTTAGGTCGAGGATGTACTAAAAAAATTTTTTTAGATCGAGGATGTACTAAAAAAATTTTTTTTAAATCGAGGATGTACTAAAAAAATTTTTTTAGATCGAGGATGTACTAAAAAAATTTTTTTAAATCGAGGATGTACTAAAAAAATTTTTTTTAAATCGAGGATGTACTAAAAAAATTTTTTTAGATCGAGGATGTACTAAAAAAATTTTTTTTAAATCGAGGATGTACTAAAAAAATTTTTTTAGATCGAGGATGTACTAAAAAAATTTTTTTTAGATCGAGGATGTACTAAAAAATTTTTTTTAAATCGAGGATGTACTAAAAAAAATTTTTTCATATCAAGGATGTACTAAAAAAATTTTTTTTACATCGAGGATGTACTAAAAAAATTTTTTTAGATCGAGGATGTACTAAAAAAATTTTTTTTAAATCGAGGATGTACTAAAAAAATTTTTTTAGATCGAGGATGTACTAAAAAAATTTTTTTTAGGTCGAGGAAGTACTAAAAAAATTTTTTTTTATCGAGGATGTACTAAAAAAATTTTTTTTAGGTCGAGGATGTACTAAAAAAATTTTTTTAGATCGAGGATGTACTAAAAAAATTTTTGTTAGATCGAGGATGTACTAAAAAAATTTTTTTAAATCGAGGATGTACTAAAAAAATTTTTTTTAAATCGAGGATGTACTAAAAAAATTTTTTTTAGGTCGAGGATGTACTAAAAAAAATTTTTTCATATCAAGGATGTACTAAAAAAATTTTTTTTAGGTCGAGGATGTACTAAAAAAATTTTTTTAGATCGAGGATGTACTAAAAAAATTTTTTTTAGGTCGAGGATGTACTAAAAAAATTTTTTTTAAATCGAGGATGTACTAAAAAAATTTTTTTAGATCGAGGATGTACTAAAAAAATTTTTTTTAGATCGAGGATGTACTAAAAAAATTTTTTTAGATCGAGGATGTACTAAAAAAATTTTTTTTAGATCGAGGATGTACTAAAAAAATTTTTTTAGATCGAGGATGTACTAAAAAAATTTTTTTTAAATCGAGGATGTACTAAAAAAATTTTTTTAGATCGAGGATGTACTAAAAAATTTTTTTTTAGATCGAGGATGTACTAAAAAATTTTTTTTAAATCGAGGATGTACTAAAAAAAATTTTTTCATATCAAGGATGTACTAAAAAAATTTTTTTTAGATCGAGGATGTACTAAAAAAATTTTTTTAGATCGAGGATGTGCTAAAAAAATTTTTTTTAGATCGAGGATGTACTAAAAAATTTTTTTTAAATCGAGGATGTACTAAAAAAAATTTTTTCATATCAAGGATGTACTAAAAAAATTTTTTTTAGATCGAGGATGTACTAAAAAAATTTTTTTAAATCGAGGATGTACTAAAAAAATTTTTTTTAAATCGAGGATGTACTAAAAAAATTTTTTTAGATCGAGGATGTACTAAAAAAATTTTTTTAAATCGAGGATGTACTAAAAAAATTTTTTTTAAATCGAGGATGTACTAAAAAAATTTTTTTAGATCGAGGATGTACTAAAAAATTTTTTTTTAAATCGAGGATGTACTAAAAAAATTTTTTTAGATCGAGGATGTACTAAAAAAATTTTTTTTAGGTCGAGGATGTACTAAAAAAATTTTTTTTAAATCGAGGATGTACTAAAAAAATTTTTTTAGATCGAGGATGTACTAAAAAAATTTTTTTTAGATCGAGGATGTACTAAAAAAATTTTTTCATATCAAGGATGTACTAAAAAAATTTTTTTTAGATCGAGGATGTACTAAAAAAATTTTTTTTGATCGAGGATGTACTAAAAAAATTTTTTTAGATCGAGGATGTACTAAAAAAATTTTTTTTAGGTCGAGGATGTACTAAAAAAATTTTTTTTAAATCGAGGATGTACTAAAAAAATTTTTTTAGATCGAGGATGTACTAAAAAAAATTTTTTCATATCAAGGATGTACTAAAAAAATTTTTTTAGATCGAGGATGTACTAAAAAAATTTTTTTAGATCGAGGATGTACTAAAAAAATTTTTTTAAATCGAGGATGTACTAAAAAAATTTTTTTTAAATCGAGAATGTACTAAAAAAATTTTTTTAGATCGAGGATGTACTAAAAAAATTTTTTTAGATCGAGGATGTACTAAAAAAATTTTTTTAAATCGAGGATGTACTAAAAAAATTTTTTTTAAATCGAGGATGTACTAAAAAAATTTTTTTAGATCGAGGATGTACTAAAAAAATTTTTTTTAAATCGAGGATGTACTAAAAAAATTTTTTTAGATCGAGGATGTACTAAAAAAATTTTTTTTAGATCGAGGATGTACTAAAAAATTTTTTTTAAATCGAGGATGTACTAAAAAAATTTTTTTAGATCGAGGATGTACTAAAAAAATGTTTTAAAATCGAGGATGTACTAAAAAAATTTTTTTTAGATCGAGGATGTACTAAAAAAATTTTTTTAGATCGAGGATGTACTAAAAAAATTTTTTTTAAATCGAGGATGTACTAAAAAAATTTTTTTTAAATCGAGGATGTACTAAAAAAATTTTTTTTAGGTCGAGGAAGTACTAAAAAAATTTTTTTAGATCGAGGATGTACTAAAAAAATTTTTTTTAGGTGGAGGATGTACTAAAAAAATTTTTTTAGATCGAGGATGTACTAAAAAAATTTTTTTTAGGTCGAGGATGTACTAAAAAAATTTTTTTAGATCGAGGATGTACTAAAAAAATTTTTTTAAATCGAGGATGTACTAAAAAAATTTTTTTAGATCGAGGATGTACTAAAAAAATTTTTTTTAGATCGAGGATGTACTAAAAAAATTTTTTTAGATCGAGGATGTACTAAAAAAATTTTTTTTAGGTCGAGGATGTACTAAAAAAATTTTTTTTAGGTCGAGGATGTACTAAAAAAATTTTTTTAGATCGAGGATGTACTAAAAAAATTTTTTTTAAATCGAGGATGTACTAAAAAAATTTTTTTAGATCGAGGATGTACTAAAAAAATTTTTTTTAGATCGAGGATGTACTAAAAAATTTTTTTTAAATCGAGGATGTACTAAAAAAATTTGTTTAGATCGAGGATGTACTAAAAAAATTTTTTTAAATCGAGGATGTACTAAAAAAATTTTTTTTAGATCGAGGATGTACTAAAAAAATTTTTTTAGATCGAGGATGTACTAAAAAAATTTTTTTTAAATCGAGGATGTACTAAAAAAATTTTTTTTAGATCGAGGATGTACTAAAAAAATTTTTTTAGATCGAGGATGTACTAAAAAAATTTTTTTTTAAATCGAGGATGTACTAAAAAAATTTTTTTAGATCGAGGATGTACTAAAAAAATTTTTTTTAGGTCGAGGATGTACTAAAAAAATTTTTTTAGATCGAGGATGTACTAAAAAAATTTTTTTTAGGTCGAGGATGTACTAAAAAAATTTTTTTAGATCGAGGATGTACTAAAAAAATTTTTTTTAAATCGAGGATGTACTAAAAAAATTTTTTTAGATCGAGGATGTACTAAAAAAATTTTTTTAAATCGAGGATGTACTAAAAAAATTTTTTTTAAATCGAGGATGTACTAAAAAAATTTTTTTAGATCGAGGATGTACTAAAAAAATTTTTTTTAAATCGAGGATGTACTAAAAAAATTTTTTTAGATCGAGGATGTACTAAAAAAATTTTTTTAAATCGAGGATGTACTAAAAAAATTTTTTTTAGATCGAGGATGTACTAAAAAAATTTTTTTAGATCGAGGATGTACTAAAAAAATTTTTTTTAAATCGAGAATGTACTAAAAAAATTTTTTTAAATCGAGGATGTACTAAAAAAATTTTTTTTAAATCGAGGATGTACTAAAAAAATTTTTTTAGATCGAGGATGTACTAAAAAAATTTTTTTTAGGTCGAGGATGTACTAAAAAAATTTTTTTAGATCGAGGATGTACTAAAAAAATTTTTTTTAAATCGAGGATGTACTAAAAAAATTTTTTTAGATCGAGGATGTACTAAAAAAATTTTTTTAAATCGAGGATGTACTAAAAAAATTTTTTTTAAATCGAGGATGTACTAAAAAAATTTTTTTTAGATCGAGGATGTACTAAAAAATTTTTTTTAAATCGAGGATGTACTAAAAAAATTTTTTTAGATCGAGGATGTACTAAAAAAATTTTTTTAAATCGAGGATGTACTAAAAAAATTTTTTTTAGATCGAGGATGTACTAAAAAAATTTTTTTAGATCGAGGATGTACTAAAAAATTTTTTTTTAAATCGAGGATGTACTAAAAAAATTTTTTTAGATCGAGGATGTACTAAAAAAATTTTTTTAAATCGAGGATGTACTAAAAAAATTTTTTTTAGATCGAGGATGTACTAAAAAAATTTTTTTAGATCGAGGATGTACTAAAAAAATTTTTTTTAGGTCGAGGATGTACTAAAAAAATTTTTTTAGATCGAGGATGTACTAAAAAAATTTTTTTTAAATCGAGGATGTACTAAAAAAATTTTTTTAGATCGAGGATGTACTAAAAAAATTTTTTTAAATCGAGGATGTACTAAAAAAATTTTTTTTAAATCGAGGATGTACTAAAAAAATTTTTTTTAGATCGAGGATGTACTAAAAAATTTTTTTTAAATCGAGGATGTACTAAAAAAATTTTTTTAGATCGAGGATGTACTAAAAAAAATTTTTTTAAATCGAGGATGTACTAAAAAAATTTTTTTTAGATCGAGGATGTACTAAAAAAATTTTTTTAGATCGAGGATGTACTAAAAAAATTTTTTTTAAATCGAGGATGTACTAAAAAAATTTTTTTAAATCGAGGATGTACTAAAAAAATTTTTTTTAAATCGAGGATGTACTAATAAAATTTTTTTAGATCGAGGATGTACTAAAAAAATTTTTTTTAGGTCGAGGATGTACTAAAAAAATTTTTTTAGATCGAGGATGTACTAAAAAAATTTTTTTTAAATCGAGGATGTACTAAAAAAATTTTTTTAGATCGAGGATGTACTAAAAAAATTTTTTTAAATCGAGGATGTACTAAAAAAAATTTTTTTTAAATCGAGGATGTACTAAAAAAATTTTTTTAGATCGAGGATGTACTAAAAAATTATTTTTTTAAATCGAGGATGTACTAAAAAAATTTTTTTAGATCGAGGATGTACTAAAAAAATTTTTTTTAGGTCGAGGATGTACTAAAAAAATTTTTTTTAAATCGAGGATGTACTAAAAAAATTTTTTTAGATCGAGGATGTACTAAAAAAATTTTTTTTAGATCGAGGATGTACTAAAAAAATTTTTTCATATCAAGGATGTACTAAAAAAATTTTTTTTAGATCGAGGATGTACTAAAAAAATTTTTTTTGATCGAGGATGTACTAAAAAAATTTTTTTAGATCGAGGATGTACTAAAAAAATTTTTTTTAGGTCGAGGATGTACTAAAAAAATTTTTTTTAAATCGAGGATGTACTAAAAAAATTTTTTTAGATCGAGGATGTACTAAAAAAAATTTTTTCATATCAAGGATGTACTAAAAAAATTTTTTTAGATCGAGGATGTACTAAAAAAATTTTTTTAGATCGAGGATGTACTAAAAAAATTTTTTTAAATCGAGGATGTACTAAAAAAATTTTTTTTAAATCGAAAATGTACTAAAAAAATTTTTTTAGATCGAGGATGTACTAAAAAAATTTTTTTAGATCGAGGATGTACTAAAAAAATTTTTTTAAATCGAGGATGTACTAAAAAAATTTTTTTTAAATCGAGGATGTACTAAAAAAATTTTTTTAGATCGAGGATGTACTAAAAAAATTTTTTTTAAATCGAGGATGTACTAAAAAAATTTTTTTAGATCGAGGATGTACTAAAAAAATTTTTTTTAGATCGAGGATGTACTAAAAAATTTTTTTTAAATCGAGGATGTACTAAAAAAATTTTTTTAGATCGAGGATGTACTAAAAAAATGTTTTAAAATCGAGGATGTACTAAAAAAATTTTTTTTAGATCGAGGATGTACTAAAAAAATTTTTTTAGATCGAGGATGTACTAAAAAAATTTTTTTTAAATCGAGGATGTACTAAAAAAATTTTTTTTAAATCGAGGATGTACTAAAAAAATTTTTTTTAAATCAAGGATGTACTAAAAAAATTTTTTTAGATCGAGGATGTACTAAAAAAATTTTTTTTAGGTGGAGGATGTACTAAAAAAATTGTTTTAGATCGAGGATGTACTAAAAAAATTTTTTTTAGGTCGAGGATGTACTAAAAAAATTTTTTTAGATCGAGGATGTACTAAAAAAATTTTTTTAAATCGAGGATGTACTAAAAAAATTTTTTTAGATCGAGGATGTACTAAAAAAATTTTTTTTAGATCGAGGATGTACTAAAAAAATTTTTTTAGATCGAGGATGTACTAAAAAAATTTTTTTTAGGTCGAGGATGTACTAAAAAAATTTTTTTTAGGTCGAGGATGTACTAAAAAAATTTTTTTAGATCGAGGATGTACTAAAAAAATTTTTTTTAGATCGAGGATGTACTAAAAAATTTTTTTTAAATCGAGGATGTACTAAAAAAATTTTTTTAGATCGAGGATGTACTAAAAAAATTTTTTTAAATCGAGGATGTACTAAAAAAATTTTTTTTAGATCGAGGATGTACTAAAAAAATTTTTTTAGATCGAGGATGTACTAAAAAAATTTTTTTTAAATCGAGGATGTACTAAAAAAATTTTTTTTAGATCGAGGATGTACTAAAAAAATTTTTTTAGATCGAGGATGTACTAAAAAAATTTTTTTTAAATCGAGGATGTACTAAAAAAATTTTTTTAGATCGAGGATGTACTAAAAAAATTTTTTTTAAATCGAGGATGTACTAAAAAAATTTTTTTTAAATCGAGGATGTACTAAAAAAATTTTTTTTAAATCAAGGATGTACTAAAAAAATTTTTTTAGATCGAGGATGTACTAAAAAAATTTTTTTTAGGTGGAGGATGTACTAAAAAAATTGTTTTAGATCGAGGATGTACTAAAAAAATTTTTTTTAGGTCGAGGATGTACTAAAAAAATTTTTTTAGATCGAGGATGTACTAAAAAAATTTTTTTAAATCGAGGATGTACTAAAAAAATTTTTTTAGATCGAGGATGTACTAAAAAAATTTTTTTTAGATCGAGGATGTACTAAAAAAATTTTTTTAGATCGAGGATGTACTAAAAAAATTTTTTTTAGGTCGAGGATGTACTAAAAAAATTTTTTTTAAATCGAGGATGTACTAAAAAAATTTTTTTAGATCGAGGATGTACTAAAAAAATTTTTTTTAGATCGAGGATGTACTAAAAAATTTTTTTTAAATCGAGGATGTACTAAAAAAATTTTTTTAGATCGAGGATGTACTAAAAAAATTTTTTTAAATCGAGGATGTACTAAAAAAATTTTTTTTAGATCGAGGATGTACTAAAAAAATTTTTTTAGATCGAGGATGTACTAAAAAAATTTTTTTTAAATCGAGGATGTACTAAAAAAATTTTTTTTAGATCGAGGATGTACTAAAAAAATTTTTTTAGATCGAGGATGTACTAAAAAAATTTTTTTTAAATCGAGGATGTACTAAAAAAATTTTTTTAGATCGAGGATGTACTAAAAAAATTTTTTTTAGGTCGAGGATGTACTAAAAAAATTTTTTTAGATCGAGGATGTACTAAAAAAATTTTTTTTAGGTCGAGGATGTACTAAAAAAATTTTTTTAGATCGAGGATGTACTAAAAAAATTTTTTTTAAATCGAGGATGTACTAAAAAAATTTTTTTAGATCGAGGATGTACTAAAAAAATTTTTTTAAATCGAGGATGTACTAAAAAAATTTTTTTTAAATCGAGGATGTACTAAAAAAATTTTTTTAGATCGAGGATGTACTAAAAAAATTTTTTTTAAATCGAGGATGTACTAAAAAAATTTTTTTAGATCGAGGATGTACTAAAAAAATTTTTTTAAATCGAGGATGTACTAAAAAAATTTTTTTTAGATCGAGGATGTACTAAAAAAATTTTTTTAGATCGAGGATGTACTAAAAAAATTTTTTTTAAATCGAGAATGTACTAAAAAAATTTTTTTAAATCGAGGATGTACTAAAAAAATTTTTTTTAAATCGAGGATGTACTAAAAAAATTTTTTTAGATCGAGGATGTACTAAAAAAATTTTTTTTAGGTCGAGGATGTACTAAAAAAATTTTTTTAGATCGAGGATGTACTAAAAAAATTTTTTTTAAATCGAGGATGTACTAAAAAAATTTTTTTAGATCGTGGATGTACTAAAAAAATTTTTTTAAATCGAGGATGTACTAAAAAAATTTTTTTTAAATCGAGGATGTACTAAAAAAATTTTTTTTAGATTGAGGATGTACTAAAAAATTTTTTTTAAATCGAGGATGTACTAAAAAAATTTTTTTAGATCGAGGATGTACTAAAAAAATTTTTTTAAATCAAGGATGTACTAAAAAAATTTTTTTTAGATCGAGGATGTACTAAAAAAATTTTTTTAGAACGAGGATGTACTAAAAAAATTTTTTTTAAATCGAGGATGTACTAAAAAAATTTTTTTAGATCGAGGATGTACTAAAAAAATTTTTTTAAATCGAGGATGTACTAAAAAAATTTTTTTTAGATCGAGGATGTACTAAAAAAATTTTTTTAGATCGAGGATGTACTAAAAAAATTTTTTTTAGGTCGAGGATGTACTAAAAAAATTTTTTTAGATCGAGGATGTACTAAAAAAAATTTTTTCATATCAAGGATGTACTAAAAAAATTTTTTTTAGATCGAGGATGTACTAAAAAAATTTTTTTTAAATCGAGGATGTACTAAAAAAATTTTTTTAGATCGAGGATGTACTAAAAAAATTTTTTTTAAATCGAGGATGTACTAAAAAAATTTTTTTTAGATCGAGGATGTACTAAAAAATTTTTTTTAAATCGAGGATGTACTAAAAAAATTTTTTTAGATCGAGGATGTACTAAAAAAATTTTTTTAAATCGAGGATGTACTAAAAAAATTTTTTTTAGATCGAGGATGTACTAAAAAAATTTTTTTAGATCGAGGATGTACTAAAAAAATTTTTTTTAAATCGAGGATGTACTAAAAAAATTTTTTTAAATCGAGGATGTACTAAAAAAATTTTTTTTGATCGAGGATGTACTAAAAAAATTTTTTCATATCAAGGATGAACTAAAAAAATTTTTTTTAGGTCAAGGATGTACTAAAAAAATTTTTTTTAGATCGAGGATGTACTAAAAATTTTTTTTTTGATCGAGGATGTACTAAAAAAATTTTTTTGATCAAGGATGTACTAAAAAAATTTTTTTTAGATCGAGGATGTACTAAAAATTTTTTTTTTGATCGAGGATGTACTAAAAAAATTTTTTTTGATCAAAGATGTACTAAAAAAATTTTTTTTGATCAAGGATGTACTAAAAAAATTTTTTTTAGATCGAGGATGTACTAAAAATTTTTTTTTTGATCGAGGATGTACTAAAAAAATTTTTTTTAGATCGAGGATGTACTAAAAAAATTTTTTTCATATCAAGGATGTACTAAAAAAATTCTTTTTAGATCGAGGATGTACTAAAAAAATTTTTTTTGATCGAGGATGTACTAAAAAAATTTTTTTAGATCGAGGATGTACTAAAAAAAATTTTTTCATATCAAGGATGTACTAAAAAATTTTTTTTAGATCGAGGATGTACTAAATACAATTTTTTAGATCGAGGATGTACTAAAAAAAATTTTTTAGATCGAGGATGTACTAAAAAAATTTTTTTACATCGAGGATGTACTAAAAAATTTTTTTTTAAATCGAGGATGTACTAAAAAAATTTTTTTTAGATCGAGGATGTACTAAAAAATTTTTTTTAGATCGAGGATGTACTAAAAAATTTTTTTAGATCGAGGATGTACTAAAAAAATTTTTTTTAGATCGAGGATGTACTAAAAAAATTTTTTTTAGATCGAGGATGGACTAAAAAATTTTTTTTTAGATCGAGGATGTACTAAAAAATTTTTTTTTAGATCGAGGATGTACTAAAAAAATTTTTTTTAGATCGAGGATGTACTAAAAAATTTTTTTTAGATCGAGGATGTACTAAAAACAATTTTTTAGATCGAGGATGTACTAAAAAAAATTTTTTAGATCGAGGATGTACTAAAAAAATTTTTTTACATCGAGGATGTACTAAAAAATTTTTTTTTAAATCGAGGATGTACTAAAAAAATTTTTTTTAGATCGAGGATGTACTAAAAAATTTTTTTTAGATCGAGGATGTACTAAAAAATTTTTTTAGATCGAGGATGTACTAAAAAAATTTTTTTTAGATCGAGGATGTACTAAAAAAATTTTTTTTAGATCGAGGATGGACTAAAAAATTTTTTTTTAGATCGAGGATGTACTAAAAAAATTTTTTTTAGATCGAGGATGTACAAGAAAAATTTTTTTTAAATCGAGGATGTACTAAAAAAATTTTTTTAGATCGAGGATGTACTAAAAAAATTTTTTTTGATCGAGGATGTACTAAAAACATTTTTTTTAGATCGAGGATGTACTAAAAAATTTTTTTTCATATCAAGGATTTACTAAAAAAACTTTTTTAGATCGAGGATGTACTAAAAAAATTTTTTTTGATCGAGGATGTACTAAAAAAATTTTGTTAGATCGAGGATGTACTAAAAAAAATTTTTTCATATCAAGAATGTACTAAAAAATTTTTTTTAGATCGAGGATGTACTAAAAAAATTTTTTTAGATCGAGGATGTACTAAAAAAATTTTTTTTAGGTCGAGGATGTACTAAAAAAATTTTTTTAGATCGAGGATGTACTAAAAAAAATTTTTTCATATCAAGGATGTACTAAAAAAATTTTTTTTAGATCGAGGATGTACTAAAAAAATTTTTTTTAGATCGAGGATGTACTAAAAAAATTTTTTTAGATCGAGGATGTACTAAAAAAATTTTTTTTAAATCGAGGATGTACTAAAAAAATTTTTTTTAGATCGAGGATGTACTAAAAAATTTTTTTTAAATCGAGGATGTACTAAAAAAATTTTTTTAGATCGAGGATGTACTAAAAAAATTTTTTTAAATCGAGGATGTACTAAAAAAATTTTTTTTAGATCGAGGATGTACTAAAAAAATTTTTTTAGATCGAGGATGTACTAAAAAAATTTTTTTTAAATCGAGGATGTACTAAAAAAATTTTTTTAAATCGAGGATGTACTAAAAAAATTTTTTTTGATCGAGGATGTACTAAAAAAATTTTTTCATATCAAGGATGTACTAAAAAAATTTTTTTTAGGTCAAGGATGTACTAAAAAAATTTTTTTTAGATCGAGGATGTACTAAAAATTTTTTTTTTGATCGAGGATGTACTAAAAAAATTTTTTTGATCAAGGATGTACTAAAAAAATTTTTTTTAGATCGAGGATGTACTAAAAATTTTTTTTTTGATCGAGGATGTACTAAAAAAATTTTTTTTGATCAAGGATGTACTAAAAAAATTTTTTTTGATCAAGGATGTACTAAAAAAATTTTTTTTAGATCGAGGATGTACTAAAAATTTTTTTTTTGATCGAGGATGTACTAAAAAAATTTTTTTTAGATCGAGGATGTACTAAAAAAATTTTTTTCATATCAAGGATGTACTAAAAAAATTCTTTTTAGATCGAGGATGTACTAAAAAAATTTTTTTTGATCGAGGATGTACTAAAAAAATTTTTTTAGATCGAGGATGTACTAAAAAAAATTTTTTCATATCAAGGATGTACTAAAAAATTTTTTTTTAGATCGAGGATGTACTAAAAAAAATTTTTTTGATCTAGGATGTACTAAAAAAATTTTTTTTAGATCGAGGATGTACTAAAAAAATTTTTTTAGATCGAGGATGTACTAAAAAATTATTTTAGATCGAGGATGTACTAAAAAAATTTTTTTAGATCGAGGATGTACAAAAAAAATTTTTTTTAGATCGAGGATGTACTAAAAAAATGTTTTTTTGATCGAGGATGTACTGAAAAAATTTTTTTTAGATCGAGGATGTACTAAAAAAATTTTTTTAGATCGAGGATGTACTAAAAAAATTTTTTTAAATCGAGGATGTACTAAAAAAAATTTTTTCATATCAAGGATGTACTAAAAAAATTTTTTTTAGATCGAGGATGTACTAAAAAAATTTTTTTAGATCGAGGAAGTACTAGAAAAATTTTTTTTAAATCGAGGATGTACTAAAAAAATTTTTTTTAGATCGAGGATGTATTAAAAAAATTTTTTTAGATCGAGGATGTACTAAAAAAATTTTTTTCATATCAAGGATGTACTAAAAAAATTTTTTTTAGATCGAGGATGTACTAAAAAAAATTTTTTTTATCGAGGATGTACTAAAAAAATTTTTTTAGATCGAGGATGCACTAAAAAATTTTTTTTGATAGAAGATGTACTAAAAAATTTTTTTTTGATCGAGGATGTACTAAAAAAATTTTTTTCATATCAAGGATGTACTAAAAAAATTTTTTTTAGATCGAGGATGTACTAAAAAATTTTTTTTGGTCGAGGATGTACTAAAAAAATTTTTTTAGATCGAGGATGTACTGAAAAAAATTTTTTCATATCAAGGATGTACTAAAAAATTTTTTTTTAGATCGAGGATGAACTAAAAAAATTTTTTTTGATCTAGGATGTACTAAAAAAATTTTTTTAGATCGAGGATGTACTAAAAAATTTTTTTAGATCGAGGATGTACTAAAAAAATTTTTTTAGATCGAGGATGTACTAAAAAAAATTTTTTCATATCAAGGATGTACTAAAAAAATTTTTTTTAGATCGAGGATGTACTAAAAAAATTTTTTTAGATCGAGGATGTACTAGAAATTTTTTTTTTAAATCGAGGATGTACTAAAAACATTTTTTTTAGATCGAGGATGTACTAAAAAAATTTTTTTAGATCGAGGATGTACTAAAAAAATTTTTTTTCATCGAGGATGTACTAAAAAAATTTTTTTAGATCGAGGATGTACTAAAAAATTTTTATTTGATCGAGGATGTACTAAAAAATTTTTTTTGGTCGAGGATGTACTAAAAAAATTTTTTTTGATCAAGGATGTACTAAAAAAATTTTTTTTAGATCGAGGATGTACTAAAAAAATTTTTTTTTGATCGAGGATGTACTAAAAAAATTTTTTTTAGATCGAGGATGTACTAAAAAAATTTTTTTCATATCAAGGATGTACTAAAAAAATTCTTTTTAGATCGAGGATGTACTAAAAAAATTTTTTTTGATCGAGGATGTACTAAAAAAATTTTTTTAGATCGAGGATGTACTAAAAAAAATTTTTTCATATCAAGGATGTACTAAAAAATTTTTTTTTAGATCGAGGATGTACTAAAAAAAATTTTTTTGATCTAGGATGTACTAAAAAAATTTTTTTTAGATCGAGGATGTACTAAAAAAATTTTTTTAGATCGAGGATGTACTAAAAAATTATTTTAGATCGAGGATGTACTAAAAAAATTTTTTTAGATCGAGGATGTACTAAAAAAATTTTTTTTAGATCGAGGATGTACTAAAAAAATTTTTTTTTGATCGAGGATGTACTGAAAAAATTTTTTTTAGATCGAGGATGTACTAAAAAAATTTTTTTAGATCGAGGATGTACTAATACAATTTTTTCATATCAAGGATGTACTAAAAAAATTTTTTTTAGATCGAGGATGTACTAAAAAAATTTTTTTAGATCGAGGATGTACTAAAAAAATTTTTTTAAATCGAGGATGTACTAAAAAAAAATTTTTCATATCAAGGATGTACTAAAAAAATTTTTTTTAGATCGAGGATGTACTAAAAAAATTTTTTTAGATCGAGGAAGTACTAGAAAAATTTTTTTTAAATCGAGGATGTACTAAAAAAATTTTTTTTAGATCGAGGATGTATTAAAAAAATTTTTTTAGATCGAGGATGTACTAAAAAAATTTTTTTCATATCAAGGATGTACTAAAAAAATTTTTTTTAGATCGAGGATGTACTAAAAAAAATTTTTTTTATCGAGGAAGTACTAAAAAAATTTTTTTAAATCGAGGATGTACTAAAAAATTTTTTTTGATAGAAGATGTACTAAAAAATTTTTTTTTGATCGAGGATGTACTAAAAAAATTTTTTTCATATCAAGGATGTACTAAAAAAATTTTTTTTAGATCGAGGATGTACTAAAAAAATTTTTTTTGGTCGAGGATGTACTAAAAAAATTTTTTTAGATCGAGGATGTACTGAAAAAAATTTTTTCATATCAAGGATGTACTAAAAAAATTTTTTTTAGATCGAGGATGAACTAAAAAAATTTTTTTTGATCTAGGATGTACTAAAAAAATTTTTTTTAGATCGAGGATGTACTAAAAAAATTTTTTTAGATCGAGGATGTACTAAAAAAATTTTTTTAGATCGCGGATGTACTAAAAAAAATTTTTTCATATCAAGGATGTACTAAAAAAATTTTTTTTAGATCGAGGATGTACTAAAAAAATTTTTTTAGATCGAGGATGTACTAGAATTTTTTTTTTAAATCGAGGATGTACTAAAAAAATTTTTTTTAGATCGAGGATGTACTAAAAAAATTTTTTTAGATCGAGGATGTACTAAAAAAAATTTTTTCATATCAAGGATGTACTAAAAAAATTTTTTTTAGATCGAGGATGTACTAAAAAAATTTTTTTAGATCGAGGATGTACTAGAAATTTTTTTTTTAAATCGAGGATGTACTAAAAAAATTTTTTTTAGATCGAGGATGTACTAAAAAAATTTTTTTTTGATCGAGGATGTACTGAAAAAATTTTTTTTAGATCGAGGATGTACTAAAAAAATTTTTTTAGATCGAGGATGTACTAGAAATTTTTTTTTTAAATCGAGGATGTACTAAAAAAATTTTTTTTGATCGAGGATGTACTAAAAAAATTTTTTTAGATCGAGGATGTACTAAAAAAATTTTTTTGATCGAGGATGTACTAAAAAAATTTTTTTAGATCGAGGATGTACTAAAAAAATTTTTTTAAATCGAGGATGTACTAAAAAAATTTTTTTTGATCGAGGATGTACTAAAAAAATTTTTTTTGATCGAGGATGTACTAAAAAAATTTTTTCATATCAAGGATGTACTAAAAAAATTTTTTTTAGGTCAAGGATGTACTAAAAAAATTTTTTTTAGATCGAGGATGTACTAAAAATTTTTTTTTTGATCGAGGATGTACTAAAAAAATTTTTTTTGATCAAGGATGTACTAAAAAAATTTTTTTTAGATCGAGGATGTACTAAAAATTTTTTTTTTGATCGAGGATGTACTAAAAAAATTTTTTTTGATCAAGGATGTACTAAAAAAATTTTTTTTGATCAAGGATGTACTAAAAAAATTTTTTTTAGATCGAGGATGTACTAAAAATTTTTTTTTTGATCGAGGATGTACTAAAAAAATTTTTTTTAGATCGAGGATGTACTAAAAAAATTTTTTTCATATCAAGGATGTACTAAAAAAATTCTTTTTAGATCGAGGATGTACTAAAAAAATTTTTTTTGATCGAGGATGTACTAAAAAAATTTTTTTAGATCGAGGATGTACTAAAAAAAATTTTTTCATATCAAGGATGTACTAAAAAATTTTTTTTGATCGAGGATGTACTAAAAAAATTTTTTTAGATCGAGGATGTACTAAAAAAAATTTTTTAGATCGAGGATGTAGTAGAAAAATTTTTTTTAAATCGAGGATGTACTAAAAAAATTTTTTTTGATCGAGGATGTACTAAAAAAATTTCTTTTAGATCGAGGATGTACTAAAAAAATTTTTTTCATATCAAGGATGTACTAAAAAAATTTTTTTTGATCGAGGATGTACTAAAAAAATTTTTTTTAGATCGAGGATGTACTAAAAAAATTTTTTTAGATCGAGGATGTACTAAAAAAATTTTTTTAAATCGAGGATGTACTAAAAAAAATTTTTTAGATCGAGGATGTAGTAGAAAAATTTTTTTTAAATCGAGGATGTACTAAAAAAATTTTTTTTGATCGAGGATGTACTAAAAAAATTTCTTTTAGATCGAGGATGTACTAAAAAAATTTTTTTCATATCAAGGATGTACTAAAAAAATTTTTTTTGATCGAGGATGTACTAAAAAAATTTTTTTTAGATCAAGGATGTACTAAAAAAATTTTTTTTTGATCGAGGATGTACTAAAAAAATTTTTTTAGATCGAGGATGTACTAAAAAAAATTTTTTAGATCGAGGATGTAGTAGAAAAATTTTTTTTAAATCGAGGATGTACTAAAAAAATTTTTTTTGATCGAGGATGTAGTAAAAAAATTTGTTTTAGATCGAGGATGTACTAAAAAATTTTTTTTAGATCGAGGATGTACTTAAAAAATTTTTTTTTAGAGCGAGGATGTACTAAAAAATTTTTTTTAGATCGAGGATGTACTAAAAAAAATTTTTTTTAAATCGAGGATGTACTAAAAAAATTTTTTTTAGATCGAGGATGTACTAAAAAATTTTTTTAGATCGAGGATGTACTAAAAAAAATTTTTTAGATCGAGGATGTACTAAAAAAATTTTTTCATATCAAGGATGTACTAAAAAAATTTTTTTTAGATCGAGGATGTACTAAAAAAATTTTTTTTGATCGAGGATGTACTAAAAAAAATTTTTTAGATCGAGGATGTACAAAAAAAATTTTTCATATCAAGGATGTACTAAAAAAATTTTTTTTAGATCGAGGATGTACTAAAAAAATTTTTTTTGATCGAGGATGTACTAAAAAAATTTTTTAGATCGAGGATGTACTAAAAAAAATTTTTTCATATCAAGGATGTACTAAAAAAATTTTTTTTAGATCGAGGATGTACTAAAAAAATTTTTTTTGATCGAGGATGTACTAAAAAAATTTTTTTAGATCGAGGATGTACTAAAAAAATTATTTCATATCAAGGATGTACTAAAAAAATTTTTTTTAAATCGAGGATGTACTAAAAAAATTTTTTTAGATCGAGGAGGTACTAAAAAAAATTTTTTCATATCAAGGATGTACTAAAAAAATTTTTTTTAGATCGAGGATGTACTAAAAAAATTTTTTTTGATCAAGGATGTACTAAAAAAATTTTTTAGATCGAGGATGTACTAAAAAAAATTTTTTCATATCAAGGATGTACTAAAAAAATTTTTTTTAGATCGAGGATGTACTAAAAAAATTTTTTTTGATCTAGGATGTACTAAAAAAATTTTTTTTAGATCGAGGATGTACTTAAAAATTTTTTTAGATCGAGGATGTACTAAAAAAATTTTTTCATATCAAGGATGTACTAAAAAAATTTTTTTTAGATCGAGGATGTACTAAAAAAATTTTTTTTGATCGAGGATGTACTAAATAAAATTTTTTCATATCAAGGATGTACTAAAAAATTTTTTTTTAGATCGAGGATGTACTAAAAAAATTTTTTTTGATCTAGGATGTACTAAAAAAATTTTTTTTAGATCGAGGATGTACTAAAAAAAATTTTTTCATATCAAGGATGTACTAAAAAATTTTTTTTTTAGATCGAGGATGTACTAAAAAAATTTTTTTTGATCGAGGATGTACTAAAAAAATTTTTTTTAGATCGAGGATGTACTAAAAAAATTTTTTAGATCGAGGATGTACTAAAAAAATTTTTTTCATATCAAGGATGTACTAAAAAAATTTTTTTTTGATCGAGGATGTACTAAAAAAAATTTTTCCATATCAAGGATGTACTAAAAAAATTTTTTTTAGATCAAGGATGTACTAAAAAAATTTTTTTTGATCGAGGATGTACTAAAAAAATTTTTTTTAGATCAAGGATGTACTAAAAAAATTTTTTTAGATCGAGGATGTACTAAAAAAAATTTTTTTATATCAAGGATATACTAAAAAAATTTTTTTTAGATCGAGGATGTACTAAAAAAATTTTTTTTGATCGAGGATGTACTAAAAAAATTTTTTCAGATCGAGGATGTACTAAATAAATTTTTTTAGATCGAAGATGTACTAAAAAAAATTTTTTCATATCAAGGATGTACTAAAAAAATTTTTTTTGATCTAGGATGTACTAAAAAAATTTTTTTTAGATTGAGGATGTACTAAAAAAATTTGTTTAGATAGAGGATGTACTAAAAAAATTTTTTTCATATCAAGGATGTACTAAAAAATTTTTTTTTAGATCGAGGATGTACTAAAAAAATTTTTTTTGATCGAGGATATACTAAAAAAATTTTTTTCATATCAAGGATGTACTAAAAAAAATTTTTTTAGATCGAGGATGTACTAAAAAAATTTTTTTTGATCGAGGATGTACTAAAAAAATTTTTTTTAGATCGAGGATGTACTAAAAAAATTTTTTTCATATCAAGGATGTACTAAAAAAATTTTTTTTAGATCGAGGATGTACTAAAAAAATTTTTTTTGATCGAGGATGTACTAAAAAAATTTTTTTTAGATCGAGGATGTACTAAAAAAATTTTTTTAGATCGAGGATGTACTAAAAAAATTTTTTTTGATCGAGGATGTACTAAAAAAATTTTTTTTGATCGAGGATGTACTAAAAAAAATTTTTTCATATCAAGGATGTACTAAAAAATTTTTTTTTTAGATCGAGGATGTACTAAAAAAATTTTTTTTGATCGAGGATGTACTAAAAAAATTTTTTTTAGATCGAGGATGTACTAAAAAAATTTTTTAGATCGAGGATGTACTAAAAAAATTTTTTTCATATCAAGGATGTACAAAAAAAATTTTTTTTAGATCGAGGATGTACTAAAAAAAATTTTTTTAGATCGAGGATGTACTAAAAAAATTTTTTTTAAATCGAGGATGTACTAAAAAAATTTTTTTAGATCGAGGATGTACTAAAAAAATTTTTTTTAGATCGAGGATGTACTAAAAAAATGTTTTTTGATCTAGGATGTACTAAAAAAATTTTTTTAGATCGAGGATGTACAAAAAAAATTTTTTTAGATCGAGGATGTACTAACAAAATTTTTTTCATATCAAGGGTGTACTAAAAAAATTTTTTTTAGATCCAGGATGTACTAAAAAAATTTTTTTTGATCGAGGATGTACTAAAAAAAAATTTTTTGATCGAGGATGTACTAAAAAAATTTTTTTTAGATCGAGGATGTACTAAAAAAATTTTTTTTGATCGAGGATGTACTACAATAATTTTTTTTAGATCGAGGATGTACTAAAAAAATTTTTTTCATATCAAAGATGTACTAAAAACATTTGTTTTAGATCGAGGATGTACTAAAAAAATTGTTTTTGATCGAGGATGTACTAAAAAAATTTTTTTTGATCGAAGATGTACTAAAAAAATTTTTTGTGATCGAGGATGTACTAAAAAAATTTTTTTAGATCGAGGATGTACAAAAAAAAATTTTTTCATATCAAGGATGTACTAAAAATTTTTTTTTTAGATCGAGGATGTACTAAAAAAAATTTTTTCATATCAAGGATGTACTAAAAAAAATTTTTTTAGATCAAGGATGTACTAAAAAAATTTTTTTAGATCGAGGATGTACTAAAAAAATTTTTTTCATATCAAGGATGTACTAAAAAAAATTTTTTAGATCGAGGATGTACTAAAAAAAATTTTTTCATATCAAGGATGTACTAAAAAAATTTTTTTTAGATCGAGGATGTACTAAAAAAATTTTTTTTGATCGAGGATGTACTAAAAAAATTTTTTTAGATCGAGGATGTACTAAAAAAATTTTTTTCATATCAAGGATGTACTAAAAAATTTTTTTTTAGATCGAGGATGTACTAAAAAAATTTTTTTGATCAAGGATGTACTAAAAAAATTTTTTTTTTCATATCAAGGATGTACTAAAAAATTTTTTTTTAGATCGAGGATGTACTAAAAAAATTTTTTTTGATCGAGGATGTACTAAAAAAATTTTTTTCATATCAAGGATGTACTAAAAAATTTTTTTTTAGATCGAGGATGTACTAAAAAAATTTTTTTTGATCGAGGATGTACTAAAAAATTTTTTTTAGATCGAGGATGTAGTAAAAAATTTTTTTTTTGATCGAGGATGTACTAAAAAAATTTTTTTAGATCGAGGATGTACTAAAAAAAATTTTTTCATATCAAGGATGTACTAAAAAATTTTTTTTTTTAGATCGAGGATGTACTAAAAAAAATTTTTTTGATCGAGGATGTACTAAAAAAATTTTTTTTAGATCGAGGATGTACTAAAAAATTTTTTTAGATCGGGGATGTACTAAAAAAATTTTTTTAGATCGAGGATGTACTAAAAAAAATTTTTTCATATCAAGGATGTAAAAACAATTTTTTTTAGATCGACGAAGTACTAAAAAAATTTTTTTTGATCGAGGATGTACTAAAACAATTTTTTTTGATCGAGGATGTACTAAAAATATTTTTTTCATATCAAGGATGTACTAAAAAAATTTTTTTTAGATCGAGGATGTACTAAAAAAATTTTTTTTGATCGAGGATGTACTAAAAAAATTTTTTTCATATCAAGGATGTACTAAAAAAATTTTTTTTAGATCAAGGATGTACTAAAAAAATTTTTTTTTTATCGAGGATGTACTAAAAAAATTTTTTTCATATCAAGGATGTACTAAAAAAATTTTTTTTAGATCGAGGATGTACTAAAAAAATTTTTTTTGATCGAGGATGTACTAAAAAAATTTTTTTTAGATCGAGGATGTACTAAAAAAATTTTTTTCATATCAAGGATGTACTAAAAAAATTTTTTTTAGATCGAGGATGTACTAAAAAAATTTTTTTTGATCGAGGATGTACTAAAAAAATTTTTTTCATATCAAGGATGTACTAAAAAAATTTTTTTTAGATCGAGGATGTACTAAAAAAATTTTTTTTGATCGAGGATGTACTAAAAAAATTTTTTTTAGATCGAGGATGTACTAAAAAAATTTTTTTCATATCAAGGATGTACTAAAAAATTTTTTTTTAGATCGAGAATGTACTAAAAAAATTTTTTTTGATCGAGGATGTACTAAAAAAATTTTTTTCATATCAAGGATGTACTAAAAAAATTTTTTTTAGATCGATGATGTACTAAAAAAAATTTCTTAGATCGAGGATGTACTAAAAAAATTTTTTTAGATCGAGGATGTACTAAAAAAATTTTTTTTGATCGAGGATGTACTAAAAAAATTTTTTTTGATCGAGGATGTACTAAAAAAATTTTTTTTAGATCGAGGATGTACTAAAAAAATTTTTTTCATATCAAGGATGTACTAAAAAAATTTTTTTTAGATCGAGGATGTACTAAAAAATTTTTTTTAGATCGAGGATGTACTAAAAAATTTTTTTTGATCGAGGATGTACTAAAAAAATTTTTTTAGATCGAGGATGTACTAAAAAAATTTTTTTCATATCAAGGATGTACTTAAAAAATTTTTTTTAGATCGAGGATGTACTAAAAAAATTTTTTTTGATCGAGGATGTACTAAAAAAATTTTTTTCATATCAAGGATGTACTAAAAAAATTTTTTTTAGATCAAGGATGTACTAAAAAAAATTTTTTTTGATCGAGGATGTACTAAAAAAATTTTTTTCATATCAAGGATGTACTAAAAATATTTTTTTTAGATCGAGGATGTACTAAAAAAATTTTTTTTGATCGAGGATGTACTAAAAAAATTTTTTTAGATCGAGGATGTACTAAAAAAAATTTTTTTCATATCAAGGATGTACTAAAAAAATTTTTTTTAGATCGAGGATGTACTAAAAAAATTTTTTTTGATCGAGGATGTACTAAAAAAAATTTTTTCATATCAAGGATGTACTAAAAAAATTTTTTTTTAGATCGAGGATGTACTAAAAAAATTTATTTTTGATCTAGGATGTACTAAAAAAAATTTTTTTTAGATCGAGGATGTACTAAAAAAATTTTTTTAGATCGAGGATGTACTAAAAAAATTTTTTTCATATCAAGGATGTACTAAAAAATTTTTTTTTAGATCGAGGATGTACTAAAAAAATTTTTTTGATCGAGGATGTACTTAAAAAAATTTTTTTCATATCAAGGATGTACTAAAAAAATTTTTTTTTAGATCGAGGATGTACTAAAAAAATTTTTTTTGATCGAGGATGTACTAAAAAAATTTTTTTTGATCGAGGATGTACTAAAAAAATTTTTTTCATATCAAGGATGTACTAAAAAAATTTCTTTTAGATCGAGGATGTACTAAAAAAATTTTTTTTGATCGAGGATGTACTAAAAAAATTTTTTTAGATCGAGGATGTACTAAAAAAAATTTTTTCATATCAAGGATATACTAAAAAATTTTTTTTTAGATCGAGGATGTACTAAAAAAATTTTTTTTGATCGAGGATGTACTAAAAAAATTTTTTTAGATCGTGGATGTACTAAAAAAAAATGTTTTCATATCAATAT
>NW_026525589.1:0-47771 GCF_943737925.1 Anopheles nili | reverse complement strand
AAAAAAAATTTTTTCATATCAAGGATGTACTAAAAAAATTTTTTTTAGATCGAGGATGTACTAAAAAAATTTTTTTAGATCGAGGATGTACTAAAAAAATTTTTTTTAAATCGAGGATGTACTAAAAAAATTTTTTTAGATCGAGGATGTACTAAAAAAATTTTTTTTAGGTCGAGGATGTACTAAAAAAATTTTTTTAGATCGAGGATGTACTAAAAAAATTTTTTTTAGGTCGAGGATGTACTAAAAAAATTTTTTTAGATCGAGGATGTACTAAAAAATTTTTTTTTAAATCGAGGATGTACTAAAAAAATTTTTTTAGATCGAGGATGTACTAAAAAAATTTTTTTTAGGTCGAGGATGTACTAAAAAAATTTTTTTTAAATCGAGGATGTACTAAAAAAATTTTTTTAGATCGAGGATGTACTAAAAAAATTTTTTTTAGATCGAGGATGTACTAAAAAATTTTTTTTAAATCGAGGATGTACTAAAAAAAATTTTTTCATATCAAGGATGTACTAAAAAAAATTTTTTTTAGATCGAGGATGTACTAAAAAAATTTTTTTAGATCGAGGATGTACTAAAAAAATTTTTTTTTAAATCGAGGATGTACTAAAAAAATTTTTTTAGATCGAGGATGTACTAAAAAAATTTTTTTTAGGTCGAGGATGTACTAAAAAAATTTTTTTAGATCGAGGATGTACTAAAAAAATTTTTTTTAGGTCGAGGATGTACTAAAAAAAATTTTTTTAGATCGAGGATGTACTAAAAAAATTTTTTTTAGATCGAGGATGTACTAAAAAAATTTTTTTAAATCGAGGATGTACTAAAAAAATTTTTTTTAAATCGAGGATGTACTAAAAAAATTTTTTAAGATCGAGGATGTACTAAAAAAATTTTTTTTAGGTCGAGGATGTACTAAAAAAATTTTTTAGATCGAGGATGTACTAAAAAAATTTTTTTTAAATCGAGGATGTACTAAAAAAAATTTTTTTAGATCGAGGATGTACTAAAAAAATTTTTTTTAGATCGAGGATGTACTAAAAAATTTTTTTTAAATCGAGGATGTACTAAAAAAAATTTTTTCATATCAAGGATGTACTAAAAAAATTTTTTTTAGATCGAGGATGTACTAAAAAAATTTTTTTAGATCGAGGATGTACTAAAAAATTTTTTTTTAAATCGAGGATGTACTAAAAAATTTTTTTTAGATCGAGGATGTACTAAAAAAAATTTTTTCATATCAAGGATGTACTAAAAAAATTTTTTTTAGGTCGAGGATGTACTAAAAAAATTTTTTTAGATCGAGGATGTACTAAAAAAATTTTTTTTAGATCGAGGATGTACTAAAAAAATTTTTTTAAATCGAGGATGTACTAAAAAAATTTTTTTTTAATCGAGGATGTACTAAAAAAATTTTTTTAGTACATCCTCGATTTAAAAAAAATTTTTTTAGTACATCCTCGATCTAAAAAAATTTTTTTTAGTACATCCTCGACCTAAAAAAAATTTTTTTAGTACATCCTTGATATGAAAAAATTTTTTTTAGTACATCCTCGATCTAAAAAAAATTTTTTAGTACATCCTCGATTTAAAAAAAAATTTTTTAGTACATCCTCGATCTAAAAAAATTTTTTTAGTACATCCTCGATCTAAAAAAAATTTTTTTAGTACATCCTTGATATGAAAAAATTTTTTTTAGTACATCCTCGATTTAAAAAAAATTTTTTAGTACATCCTCGATCTAAAAAAAATTTTTTTAGTACATCCTCGATCTAAAAAAATTTTTTTAGTACATCCTCGATTTAAAAAATTTTTTTAGTACATCCTCGATCTAAAAAAATTTTTTTAGTACATCCTCGATTTAAAAAAAATTTTTTTAGTACATCCTCGATTTAAAAAAAATTTTTTTAGTACATCCTCGATCTAAAAAAAATTTTTTTAGTACATCCTCGATCTAAAAAAATTTTTTTAGTACATCCTCGATCTAAAAAAAATTTTTTTAGTACATCCTTGATATGAAAAAATTTTTTTTAGTACATCCTCGATTTAAAAAAAATTTTTTAGTACATCCTCGATCTAAAAAAAATTTTTTTAGTACATCCTCGATCTAAAAAAATTTTTTTAGTACATCCTCGATTTAAAAAAATTTTTTTAGTACATCCTCGATCTAAAAAAATTTTTTTAGTACATCCTCGATTTAAAAAAAAATTTTTTAGTACATCCTCGATTTAAAAAAATTTTTTTAGTACATCCTCGATCTAAAAAATTTTTTTAGTACATCCTCGATTTAAAAAAAATTTTTTTAGTACATCCTCGATCTAAAAAAATTTTTTTAGTACATCCTCGACCTAAAAAAAAATTTTTTTAGTACATCCTCGATCTAAAAAAATTTTTTTAGTACATCCTCGATTTAAAAAAAATTTTTTTAGTACATCCTCGATCTAAAAAAATTTTTTTAGTACATCCTCGATCTAAAAAAAATTTTTTTAGTACATCCTTGATATGAAAAAATTTTTTTTAGTACATCCTCGATTTAAAAAAAATTTTTTAGTACATCCTCGATCTAAAAAAAATTTTTTTAGTACATCCTCGATCTAAAAAAATTTTTTTAGTACATCCTCGAATTAAAAAAAATTTTTTTAGTACATCCTCGATCTAAAAAAATTTTTTTAGTACATCCTCGATTTAAAAAAATTTTTTTTAGTACATCCTCGATTTAAAAAAAATTTTTTTAGTACATCCTCGATCTAAAAAAATTTTTTTAGTACATCCTCGATTTAAAAAAATTTTTTTAGTACATCCTCGATCTAAAAAAAATTTTTTTAGTACATCCTCGATCTAAAAAAAATTTTTTAGTACATCCTCGATCTAAAAAAATTTTTTTAGTACATCCTCGATTTAAAAAAAAATTTTTTAGTACATCCTCGATCTAAAAAAATTTTTTTAGTACATCCTCGATCTAAAAAAAATTTTTTTAGTACATCCTTGATATGATAAAAATTTTTTTTAGTACATCCTCGATTTAAAAAAAATTTTTTAGTACATCCTCGATCAAAAAAAAATTTTTTTAGTACATCCTCGATCTAAAAAAATTTTTTTAGTACATCCTCGATTTAAAAAAAATTTTTTTAGTACATCCTCGATCTAAAAAAATTTTTTTGGTACATCCTCGACCTAAAAAAATTTTTTTAGTACATCCTCGATCAAAAAAAATTTTTTTAGTACATCCTCGATTTAAAAAAAATTTTTTTAGTACATCCTCGATTTAAAAAAATTTTTTTAGTACATCCTCGATCTAAAAAAAATTTTTTTAGTACATCCTCGATCTAAAAAAATTTTTTTAGTACATCCTCGACCTAAAAAAATTTTTTTAGTACATCCTCGATCTAAAAAAATTTTTTTAGTACATCCTCGACCTAAAAAAAATTTTGTTAGTACATCCTCGATCTAAAAAAATTTTTTTAGTACATCCTCGATTTAAAAAAAATTTTTTTAGTACATCCTCGATCTAAAAAAATTTTTTTAGTACATCCTCGATCTAAAAAAAATTTTTTTAGTACATCCTTGATATGAAAAAATTTTTTTTAGTACATCCTCGATTTAAAAAAAATTTTTTAGTACATCCTCGATCTAAAAAAAATTTTTTTAGTACATCCTCGATCTAAAAAAATTTTTTTAGTACATCCTTGATATGAAAAAATTTTTTTTAGTACATCCTCGATCTAAAAAAATTTTTTTAGTACATCCTCGACCTAAAAAAAATTTGTTTAGTACATCCTCGACCTAAAAAAATTTTTTTAGTACATCCTCGACCTAAAAAAAATTTTTTTAGTACATCCTCGATCTAAAAAAATTTTTTTAGTACATCCTCGATTTAAAAAAAATTTTTTTAGTACATCCTCGATCTAAAAAAATTTTTTTAGTACATCCTCGATCTAAAAAAAATTTTTTTAGTACATCCTTGATATGAAAAAATTTTTTTTAGTACATCCTCGATTTAAAAAAAATTTTTTAGTACATCCTCGATCTAAAAAAAATTTTTTTAGTACATCCTCGATCTAAAAAAATTTTTTTAGTACATCCTCGATTTAAAAAAAATTTTTTTAGTGCATCCTCGATTTAAAAAAATTTTTTTAGTACATCCTCGATCTAAAAAAATTTTTTTAGTACATCCTCGATTTAAAAAAAATTTTTTTAGTACATCCTCGATCTAAAAAAATTTTTTTAGTACATCCTCGACCTAAAAAAAATTTTTTTAGTACATCCTCGATCTAAAAAAATTTTTTTAGTACATCCTCGATTTAAAAAAAATTTTTTTAGTACATCCTCGATCTAAAAAAATTTTTTTAGTACATCCTCGACCTAAAAAAAATTTTTTTAGTACATCCTCGATCTAAAAAAATTTTTTTAGTACATCCTCGACCTAAAAAAAATTTTTTTAGTACATCCTCGATCTAAAAAAATTTTTTTAGTACATCCTCGATTTAAAAAAAAATTTTTTAGTACATCCTCGATCTAAAAAATTTTTTTAGTACATCCTCGATCTATAAAAATTTTTTTAGTACATCCTCGATTTAAAAAAAATTTTTTTAGTACATCCTCGATCTAAAAAAATTTTTTTAGTACATCCTCGATCTAAAAAAATTTTTTTAGTACATCCTCGATTTGAAAAAAAATTTTTAGTACATCCTCGATCTAAAAAAATTTTTTTAGTACATCCTCGACCTAAAAAAAAATTTTTTAGTACATCCTCGACCTAAAAAAAATTTTTTTAGTACATCCTCGATCTAACAAAATTTTTTTAGTACATCCTTGATATGAAAAAATTTTTTTTAGTACATCCTCGATTTAAAAAAAATTTTTTTAGTACATCCTCGATCTAAAAAAATTTTTTTAGTACATCCTCGATCTAAAAAAAATTTTTTTAGTACATCCTTGATATGAAAAAATTTTTTTTAGTACATCCTCGATTTAAAAAAAATTTTTTAGTACATCCTCGATCTAAAAAAAATGTTTTTAGCACATCCTCGATCTAAAAAAATTTTTTTAGTACATCCTCGATTTAAAAAAAATTTTTTTAGTACATCCTCGATCTAAAAAAATTTTTTTAGTACATCCTCGATCTAAAAAAATTTTTTTAGTACATCCTCGATCTAAAAAAAATTTTTTTAGTACATCCTTGATCTAAAAAAAATTTTTTTAGTACATCCTCGATCTAAAAAAAATTTTTTTAGTACATCCTTGATCTAAAAAAAATTTTTTTAGTACATCCTCGATCTAAAAAAAATTTTTTTAGTACATCCTCGATCTAAAAAAATTTTTTTAGTACATCCTCGATTTAAAAAAAATTTTTTTAGTACATCCTCGATTTAAAAAAATTTTTTTAGTACATCCTCGATTTAAAAAAATTTTTTTAGTACATCCTCGATCTAAAAAAATTTTTTTAGTACATCCTCGATCTAAAAAAAATTTTTTTAGTACATCCTTGATATGAAAAAATTTTTTTTAGTACATCCTCGATTTAAAAAAAATTTTTTAGTACATCCTCGATCTAAAAAAAATTTTTTTAGTACATCCTCGATCTAAAAAAATTTTTTTAGTACATCCTCGATTTAAAAAAAATTTTTTTAGTACATCCTCGATCTAAAAAAATTTTTTTAGTACATCCTCGATTTAAAAAAAATTTTTTTAGTACATCCTCGATTTAAAAAAATTTTTTTAGTACATCCTCGATCTAAAAAAATTTTTTTAGTACATCCTCGATTTAAAAAAAATTTTTTAGTACATCCTCGATCTAAAAAAATTTTTTTAGTACATCCTCGACCTAAAAAAAATTTTTTAGTACATCCTCGACCTAAAAAAAATTTTTTTAGTACATCCTCGATCTAAAAAAATTTTTTTAGTACATCCTCGATTGAAAAAAAATTTTTTTAGTACATCCTTGATATGAAAAAATTTTTTTTAGTACATCCTCGATTTAAAAAAAAATTTTTAGTACATCCTCGATCTAAAAAAAATTTTTTTAGTACATCCTCGATCTAAAAAATTTTTTTTAGTACATCCTCGATCTAAAAAAAATTTTTTTAGTACATCCTCGATCTAAAAAAATTTTTTTAGTACATCCTCGACCTAAAAAAAATTTTTTTAGTACATCCTCGACCTAAAAAAAATTTTTTTAGTACATCCTCGATCTAAAAAAATTTTTTTAGTACATCCTCGATTTAAAAAAAATTTTTTTAGTACATCCTCGATCTAAAAAAATTTTTTTAGTACATCCTCGACCTAAAAAAAATTTTTTTAGTACATCCTCGATCTAAAAAAATTTTTTTAGTACATCCGCGACCTAAAAAAAATTTTTTTAGTACATCCTCGATCTAAAAAAATTTTTTTAGTACATCCTCGATTTAAAAAAAATTTTTTTAGTACATCCTCGATCTAAAAAAAATTTTTTTAGTACATCCTCGATCTAAAAAAAATTTTTTTAGTACATCCTTGATATGAAAAAATTTTTTTTAGTACATCCTCGATTTAAAAAAAATTTTTTAGTACATCCTCGACCTAAAAAAAATTTTTTTAGCACATCCTCGATCTAAAAAAATTTTTTTAGTACATCCTCGATTTAAAAAAAATTTTTTTAGTACATCCTCGATTTAAAAAAATTTTTTTAGTACATCCTCGATTTAAAAACAATTTTTTTAGTACATCCTCGATCTTAAAAAATTTTTTTAGTACATCCTCGACCTAAAAAAAATTTTTTTAGTACATCCTCGATCTAAAAAAATTTTTTTAGTACATCCTCGATTTAAAAAAAATTTTTTTAGTACATCCTCGATTTAAAAAAATTTTTTTAGTACATCCTCGATCTAAAAAAAATTTTTTTAGTACATCCTCGATCTAAAAAAATTTTTTTAGTACATCCTCGACCTAAAAAAAATTTTTTTAGTACATCCTCGATCTAAAAAAATTTTTTTAGTACATCCTCGACCTAAAAAAAATTTTTTTAGTACATCCTCGATCTAAAAAAATTTTTTTTAGTACATCCTCGATTTAAAAAAAAATTTTTTAGTACATCCTCGATCTAAAAAATTTTTTTAGTACATCCTCGATCTAAAAAAATTTTTTTAGTACATCCTCGATTTAAAAAAAATTTTTTTAGTACATCCTCGATCTAAAAAAATTTTTTTAGTACATCCTCGATCTAAAAAAATTTTTTTAGTACATCCTCGATTTAAAAAAAATTTTTTAGTACATCCTCGATCTAAAAAAATTTTTTTAGTACATCCTCGACCTAAAAAAAAATTTTTTAGTACATCCTCGACCTAAAATAAATTTTTTTAGTACATCCTCGATCTAAAAAAATTTTTTTAGTACATCCTTGATATGAAAAAATTTTTTTTAGTACATCCTCGATTTAAAAAAAAATTTTTAGTACATCCTCGATCTAAAAAAAATTTTTTTAGTACATCCTCGATCTAAAAAAATTTTTTTAGTACATCCTCGATCTAAAAAAAATTTTTTTAGTACATCCTTGATATGAAAAAATTTTTTTTAGTACATCCTCGATTTAAAAAAAATTTTTTAGTACATCCTCGATCTAAAAAAAATGTTTTTAGCACATCCTCGATCTAAAAAAATTTTTTTAGTACATCCTCGATTTAAAAAAAATTTTTTTAGTACATCCTCGATCTAAAAAAATTTTTTTAGTACATCCTCGATCTAAAAAAATTTTTTTAGTACATCCTCGATCTAAAAAAAATTTTTTTAGTACATCCTTGATCTAAAAAAAATTTTTTTAGTACATCCTCGATCTAAAAAAAATTTTTTTAGTACATCCTTGATCTAAAAAAAATTTTTTTAGTACATCCTCGATCTAAAAAAAATTTTTTTAGTACATCCTCGATCTAAAAAAATTTTTTTAGTACATCCTCGATTTAAAAAAAATTTTTTTAGTACATCCTCGATCTAAAAAAATTTTTTTAGTACATCCTCGATTTAAAAAAAATTTTTTTAGTACATCCTCGATCTAAAAAAATTTTTTTAGTACATCCTCGATCTAAAAAAATTTTTTTAGTACATCCTCGATCTAAAAAAAATTTTTTTAGTACATCCTTGATATGAAAAAATTTTTTTTAGTACATCCTCGATTTAAAAAAAATTTTTTAGTACATCCTCGATCTAAAAAAAAATTTTTTAGTACATCCTCGATCTAAAAAAATTTTTTTAGTACATCCTCGATTTAAAAAAAAATTTTTTAGTACATCCTCGATCTAAAAAAATTTTTTTAGTACATCCTCGATTTAAAAAAAATTTTTTTAGTACATCCTCGATTTAAAAAAATTTTTTTAGTACATCCTCGATCTAAAAAAATTTTTTTAGTACATCCTCGATTTAAAAAAAATTTTTTAGTACATCCTCGATCTAAAAAAATTTTTTTAGTACATCCTCGACCTAAAAAAAAATTTTTTAGTACATCCTCGACCTAAAAAAAATTTTTTTAGTACATCCTCGATCTAAAAAAATTTTTTTAGTACATCCTCGATTGAAAAAAAATTTTTTTAGTACATCCTTGATATGAAAAAATTTTTTTTAGTACATCCTCGATTTAAAAAAAATTTTTTAGTACATCCTCGATCTAAAAAAAATTTTTTTAGTACATCCTCGATCTAAAAAAATTTTTTTAGTACATCCTCGATCTAAAAAAAATTTTTTTAGTACATCCTCGATCTAAAAAAAATTTTTTAGTACATCCTCGACCTAAAAAAAATTTTTTTAGTACATCCTCGACCTAAAAAAAATTTTTTTAGTACATCCTCGATCTAAAAAAATTTTTTTAGTACATCCTCAATTTAAAAAAAATTTTTTTAGTACATCCTCGATCTAAAAAAATTTTTTTAGTACATCCTCGACCTAAAAAAAATTTTTTTAGTACATCCTCGATCTAAAAAAATTTTTTTAGTACATCCTCGACCTAAAAAAAATTTTTTTAGTACATCCTCGATCTAAAAAAATTTTTTTAGTACATCCTCGATTTAAAAAAAATTTTTTTAGTACATCCTCGATCTAAAAAAATTTTTTTAGTACATCCTCGATCTAAAAAAAATTTTTTTAGTACATCCTTGATATGAAAAAATTTTTTTTAGTACATCCTCGATTTAAAAAAAATTTTTTAGTACATCCTCGACCTAAAAAAAATTTTTTTAGCACATCCTCGATCTAAAAAAATTTTTTTAGTACATCCTCGATTTAAAAAAAATTTTTTTAGTACATCCTCGATTTAAAAAATTTTTTTTAGTACATCCTCGATTTAAAAACAATTTTTTTAGTACATCCTCGATCTAAAAAAATTTTTTTAGTACATCCTCGACCTAAAAAAAATTTTTTTAGTACATCCTCGATCTAAAAAAATTTTTTTAGTACATCCTCGATCTAAAAAAAATTTTTTTAGTACATCCTAGATTTAAAAAAATTTTTTTAGTACATCCTCGATCTAAAAAAAATTTTTTTAGTACATCCTCGATCTAAAAAAATTTTTTTAGTACATCCTCGACCTAAAAAAAATTTTTTTAGTACATCCTCGATCTAAAAAAATTTTTTTAGTACATCCTCTATTTAAAAAAAATTTTTTTAGTACATCCTCGATCTAAAAAAATTTTTTTAGTACATCCTCGATCTAAAAAAAATTTTTTTAGTACATCCTTGATATGAAAAAATTTTTTTTAGTACATCCTCGATTTAAAAAAAATTTTTTAGTACATCCTCGATCTAAAAAAAATTTTTTTAGTACATCCTCGATCTAAAAAAATTTTTTTAGTACATCCTCGATTTAAAAAAAATTTTTTTAGTACATCCTCGATCTAAAAAAATTTTTTTAGTACATCCTCGATTTAAAAAAAATTTTTTTAGTACATCCTCGATTTAAAAAAATTTTTTTAGTACATCCTCGATCTAAAAAAATTTTTTTAGTACATCCTCGATCTAAAAAAATTTTTTTAGTACATCCTCGATCTAAAAAAAATTTTTTTAGTACATCCTCGATCTAAAAAAATTTTTTTAGTACATCCTCGACCTAAAAAAAATTTTTTTAGTACATCCTCGATCTAAAAAAATTTTTTTAGTACATCCTCGACCTAAAAAAAATTTTTTCAGTACATCCTCGATCTAAAAAAAATTTTTTTAGTACATCCTTGATATGAAAAAAATTTTTTTTAGTACATCCTCGATTTAAAAAAAATTTTTTTAGTACATCCTCGATCTAAAAAAATTTTTTTAGTACATCCTCGATCTAAAAAAATTTTTTTAGTACATCCTCGATCTAAAAAAAATTTTTTTAGTACATCCTTGATATGAAAAAATTTTTTTTAGTACATCCTCGATTTAAAAAAAATTTTTTAGTACATCCTCGATCTAAAAAAAATTTTTTTAGTACATCCTCGATCTAAAAAAATTTTTTTAGTACATCCTCGATTTAAAAAAAATTTTTTTAGTACATCCTCGACCTAAAGAAAAATTTTTTTAGTACATCCTCGATCTAAAAAAATTTTTTTAGTACATCCTCGATTTAAAAAAAATTTTTTTAGTACATCCTCGATTTAAAAAAATTTTTTTAGTACATCCTCGATCTAAAAAAAATTTTTTTAGTACATCCTCGATCTAAAAAAATTTTTTTAGTACATCCTCGACCTAAAAAAAATTTTTTTAGTACATCCTCGATCTAAAAAAATTTCTTTAGTACATCCTCGATTTAAAAAAAATTTTTTTAGTACATCCTCGATCTAAAAAAATTTTTTTAGTACATCCTCGACCTAAAAAAAATTTTTTTAGTACATCCTCGATCTAAAAAAATTTTTTTAGTACATCCTCGATTTAAAAAAAATTTTTTTAGTACATCCTCGATCTAAAAAAATTTTTTTAGTACATCCTCGATCTAAAAAAAATATTTTTTTAGTACATCCTTGATATGAAAAAATTTTTTTTAGTACATCCTCGATTTAAAAAAAATTTTTTAGTACATCTTCGATCTAAAAAAAATTTTTTTAGTACATCCTCGATCTAAAAAAATTTTTTTAGTACATCCTCGATTTAAAAAAAATTTTTTTAGTACATCCTCGATCTAAAAAAATTATTTTAGTACATCCTCGATTTAAAAAAAATTTTTTTAGTACATCCTCGATTTAAAAAAATTTTTTTAGTACATCCTCGATCTAAAAAAATTTTTTTAGTACATCCTCGATTTAAAAAAAATTTTTTAGTACATCCTCGATCTAAAAAAAATTTTTTTAGTACATCCTCGATCTAAAAAAATTTTTTTAGTACATCCTCGATTTAAAAAAAATTTTTTTAGTACATCCTCGATCTAAAAAAATTTTTTTAGTACATCCTCGACCTAAAAAAAATTTTTTTAGTACATCCTCGATCTAAAAAAATTTTTTTAGTACATCCTCGATTTAAAAAAAATTTTTTTAGTACATCCTCGATTTAAAAAAATTTTTTTAGTACATCCTCGATCTAAAAAAATTTTTTTAGTACATCCTCGATCTAAAAAAAATTTTTTTAGTACATCCTTGATATGAAAAAATTTTTTTTAGTACATCCTCGATTTAAAAAAAATTTTTTAGTACATCCTCGATCTAAAAAAAATTTTTTTAGTACATCCTCGATCTAAAAAAATTTTTTTAGTACATCCTCGACCTAAAAAAAATTTTTTTAGTACATCCTCGATCTAAAAAAATTTTTTTAGTACATCCTCGATTTAAAAAAATTTTTTTAGTACATTCTCGATCTAAAAAAATTTTTTTAGTACATCCTCGACCTAAAAAAAATTTTTTTAGTACATCCTCGATCTTAAAAAAATTTTTTTAGTACATCCTCGATTTAAAAAAAATTTTTTTAGTACATCCTCGATTTAAAAAAATTTTTTTAGTACATCCTCGATCTAAAAAAAATTTTTTTAGTACATCCTCGATCTAAAAAAATTTTTTTAGTACATCCTCGACCTAAAAAAAATTTTTTTAGTACATCCTCGACCTAAAAAAAATTTTTTTAGTACATCCTCGATCTAAAAAAATTTTTTTAGTACATCCTCGATTTAAAAAAAATTTTTTTAGTACATCCTCGATCTAAAAAAATTTTTTTAGTACATCTCCGACCTAAAAAAAATTTTTTTAGTACATCCTCGATCTAAAAAAATTTTTTAGTACATCCTCGATTTAAAAAAAATTTTTTTAGTACATCCTCGATCTAAAAAAATTTTTTTAGTACATCCTCGATCTAAAAAAAATTTTTTTAGTACATCCTTGATATGAAAAAATTTTTTTTAGTACATCCTCGATTTAAAAAAAATTTTTTTAGTACATCCTCGATCTTAAAAAAATTTTTTTAGTACATCCTCGATCTAAAAAAATTTTTTTAGTACATCCTCGATTTAAAAAAAATTTTTTTAGTACATCCTCGATCTAAAAAAATTTTTTTAGTACATCCTCGACCTAAAAAAAATTTTTTTAGTACATCCTCGATCTAAAAAAATTTTTTTAGTACATCCTCGATTTAAAAAAAAATTTTTTAGTACATCCTCGATTTAAAAAAATTTTTTTAGTACATCCTCGATCTAAAAAAATTTTTTTAGTACATCCTCGATCTAAAAAAAATTTTTTTAGTACATCCTTGATATGAAAAAATTTTTTTTAGTACATCCTCGATTTAAAAAAAATTTTTTAGTACATCCTCGATCTAAAAAAAATTTTTTTAGTACATCCTCGATCTAAAAAAATTTTTTTAGTACATCCTCGATTTAAAAAAAATTTTTTTAGTACATCCTCGATCTAAAAAAATTTTTTTAGTACATCCTCGATTTAAAAAAAATTTTTTTAGTACATCCTCGATTTAAAAAAATTTTTTTAGTACATCCTCGATCTAAAAAAATTTTTTTAGTACATCCTCGATTTAAAAAAAATTTTTTAGTACATCCTCGATCTAAAAAAAATTTTTTTAGTACATCCTCGATCTAAAAAAATTTTTTTAGTACATCCTCGATTTAAAAAAAATTTTTTTAGTACATCCTCGATTTAAAAAAATTTTTTTAGTACATCCTCGATTTAAAAACAATTTTTTTAGTACATCCTCGATCTAAAAAAATTTTTTTAGTACATCCTCGACCTAAAAAAAATTTTTTTAGTACATCCTCGATCTAAAAAAATTTTTTTTAGTACATCCTCGATTTAAAAAAAATTTTTTTAGTACATCCTCGATTTAAAAAAATTTTTTTAGTACATCCTCGATCTAAAAAAAATTTTTTTAGTACATCCTCGATCTAAAAAAATTTTTTTAGTACATCCTCGACCTAAAAAAAATTTTTTTAGTACATCCTCGATCTAAAAAAATTTTTTTAGTACATCCTCGACCTAAAAAAAATTTTTTTAGTACATCCTCGATCTAAAAAAATTTTTTTAGTACATCCTCGATTTAAAAAAAAATTTTTTAGTACATCCTCGATCTAAAAAAATTTTTTTAGTACATCCTCGATCTAAAAAAAATTTTTTTAGTACATCCTTGATATGAAAAAATTTTTTTTAGTACATCCTCGATTTAAAAAAAATTTTTTAGTACATCCTCGATCTAAAAAAATTTTTTTTAGTACATCCTCGATCTAAAAAAATTTTTTTAGTACATCCTCGATTTAAAAAAAATTTTTTTAGTACATCCTCGATCTAAAAAAATTTTTTTAGTACATCCTCGATTTAAAAAAAATTTTTTTAGTACATCCTCGATTTAAAAAAATTTTTTTAGTACATCCTCGATCTAAAAAAATTTTTTTAGTACATCCTCGATTTAAAAAAAATTTTTTTAGTACATCCTCGATCTAAAAAAATTTTTTTAGTACATCCTCGACCTAAAAAAAATTTTTTTAGTACATCCTCGATCTAAAAAAATTTTTTTAGTACATCCTCGACCTAAAAAAATTTTTTTAGTACATCCTCGACCTAAAAAAATTTTTTTAGTACATCCTCGATCTAAAAAAATTTTTTTAGTACATCCTCGATTTAAAAAAAATTTTTTTAGTACATCCTCGATTTAAAAAAATTTTTTTAGTACATCCTCGATAAAAAAAAAATTTTTTTAGTACATCCTCGATCTAAAAAAATTTTTTTAGTACATCCTCGACCTAAAAAAAATTTTTTTAGTACATCCTCGATCTAAAAAAATTTTTTTAGTACATCCTCGACCTAAAAAAATTTTTTTAGTACATCCTCGATCTAAAAAAATTTTTTTAGTACATCCTCGATTTAAAAAAAATTTTTTTAGTACATCCTCGATTTAAAAAAATTTTTTTAGTACATCCTCGATCTAAAAAAAATTTTTTTAGTACATCCTCGATCTAAAAAAATTTTTTTAGTACATCCTCGACCTAAAAAAAATTTTTTTAGTACATCCTCGATTTAAAAAAATTTTTTTAGTACATCCTCGATAAAAAAAAAATTGTTTTAGTACATCCTCGATCTAAAAAAATTTTTTAGTACATCCTCGATCTAAAAAAATTTTTTTAGTACATCCTCGGTCTAAAGAAATTTTTTTAGTACATCCTCGATCTAAAAAAAATTTTTTAGTACATCCTCGATATAAAAAAAATTTTTTTTAGTACATCCTCGATCTAAAAAAAATTTTTTAGTACATCCTCGATATAAAAAAAATTTTTTTTAGTACATCCTCGATCTAAAAAAAATTTTTTTAGTACATCCTCGATCTAAAAAAAATTTTTTAAAAAATCCTCGATCAAAACAAAATTTTTTTAGTACATCCTCGATCTAAAAAAAATTTATTTAGTACATCATTGATATGAAAAAAATTTTTTTAGTACATCCTCGAACTAAAAAAATTTTTTTAGTACATCCTCGATCAAAAAAAATTTTTTTAGTACATCCTCGATCTAAAAAAAATTTTTTTATTACATCATTGATATGAAAAAAATTTTTTTAGTACATCCTCGATCTAAAAAAAAGTTTTTTAGTACATCCTTGATGTGAAAAAATTTTTTTTAGTACATCCTCGATCTAAAAAAAATTTTTTTAGTACATCCTTGATATGATAAAAATTTTTTTAGTACATCCTCGATCAAAAAAAATTTTTTTGGTACATCCTCGATCTAAAACAAATTTTTTTAGTACATCCTCGATCTAAAAAAAAATTTTTTAGTACATCCTCGATCTAAAAAAAATTTTTTTGGTACATCCTCGATCAAAAAAATTTTTTTAGTACATCCTCGATCTAAAAAAAATTTTTTTAGTACATCATTGATATGAAAAAAATTTTTTTAGTACATCCTCGATCCAAAAAATATTTTTTTAGTACATCCTCGATCTAAAAAAATTTTTTTAGTACATCCTCGATTTAACAAAATTTTTTTAGTACATCCTTGATCTAAAAAAATTTTTTTTAGTACATCCTCGATCCAAAAAAAATTTTTTTAGTACATCCTCGATCAAAAAAAATTTTTTTAGTACATCCTCGACCTAAAAAATTTTTTTTAGTACATCCTCGATCTAAAAAAATTTTTTTAGTACATCCTCGATCAAAAAAAATTTTTTTAGTACATCCTCGATCTAAAAAAATTTTTTTAGTACATCCTCGATCTAAAAAAATTTTTTTAGTACATCCTCGATTTAACAAAATTTTTTTAGTACATCCTTGATCTAAAAAAATTTTTTTTAGTACATCCTCGATCTAAAAAAATTTTTTTAGTACATCCTCGATCTAAAAAAAATTTTTTTAGTACATCCTCGATCAAAAAAAATTTTTTTAGTACATCTTCGATCTAAAAAAATATTTTTAGTACATCCTTGATATGAAAAAATTTTTTTAGTACATCCTCGATCTAAAAAAATTTTTTTAGTACATCCTCGATCTAAAAAAAAATTTTTTAGTACTTCCTTGATATGAAAAAATTTTTTTTAGTACATCCTCGATCTAAAAAAATTTTTTTAGTACATCCTCGATCTAAAAAAAAATTTTTTAGTACATCCTCGATCTAAAAAAAATTTTTTAGTACATCCTCGATCAAAAAAAAATTTTTTTAGTACATCCTCGATCTAAAAAAAATTTTTTTAGTACATCCTCGATTTAAAAAAAATTTTTTTAGTACATCCTCGATCTAAAAAAATTTTTTTAGTACATCCTCGATCTAAAAAAATTTTTTTAGTACATCCTCGATCTACAAAAAATTTTTTTAGTACATCCTCGATCTAAAAAAAATTTTTTAGTACATCCTCGATTTAAAAAAAATTTTTTTAGTACATCCTCGATCTAAAAAAAATTTTTTTAGTACATCCTCGATCTAAAAAAAATTTTTTAGTACATCCTCGATCTAAAAAAATTTTTTTAGTACATCCTCGATTTAAAAAAAATTTTTTTAGTACATCCTCGATCTAAAAAATTTTTTTTAGTACATCCTCGATCTAAAAAAAAATTTTTTAGTACATCCTCGATCTAAAAAAAATTTTTTTAGTACATCCTCGATCTAAAAAAATTTTTTTAGTACATCCTCGATCTAAAAAAATTTTTTTAGTACATCCTCGATCTAAAAAAATTTTTTTAGTACATCCTCGATCTAAAAAAATTTTTTTAGTACATCCTCGATCTAAAAAAATTTTTTTTAGTACATCTTCGATTTAAAAAAAATTTTTCTAGTACATCCTCGATCTAAAAAAATTTTTTTAGTACATCCTCGATCTAAAAAAATTTTTTTAGTACATCCTCGATCAAAAAAAATTTTTTTAGTACATCCTCGATCAAAAAAAAATTTTTTTAGTACATCCTCGATCTAAAAAAATTTTTTTAGTACATCCTCGATCTAAAAAAATTTTTTTAGTACATCCTCGATCTAAAAAAATTTTTTTAGTACATCCTCGATCTAAAAAAATTTTTTTAGTACATCCTCGATCTAAAAAAAATTTTTTTAGTACAGCCTCGATCTAAAAAAAATTTTTTAGTACATCCTCGATCAAAAAAAAATTTTTTAGTACATCCTCGATCTAAAAAAAACTTTTTTAGTACATCCTTGATATGAAAAAATTTTTTTTAGTACATCCTCGATTTAAAAAAATTTTTTAGTACATCCTCGATCTAAAAAAATTTTTTTAGTACATCCTCGATCTAAAAAAATTTTTAAGTACATCCTCGATCTAAAAAAAATTTTTTTAGAACATCCTCGATCTAAAAAATTTTTTTAGTACATCCTCGATCTAAAAAAAATTTTTTTAGTACATCCTTGATATGAAAAAAAATTTTTTAGTACATCCTCGATCTAAAAAAATTTTAATAGTACATCCTCGATCTAAAAAAAATTTTTTAGTACATCCTCGATCAAAAAAAAATTTTTTTAGTACATCCTCGATCTAAAAAAAATTTTTTTAGTACATCCTCGATTTAAAAAAAATTTTTTTAGTACATCCTCGATCTAAAAAAATTTTTTTAGTACATCCTCGATCTAAAAAAATTTTTTTAGTACATCCTCGATCTACAAAAAATTTTTTTAGTACATCCTCGATCTAAAAAAAATTTTTTAGTACATCCTCGATTTAAAAAAAATTTTTTTAGTACATCCTCGATCTAAAAAAAATTTTTTTAGTACATCCTCGATCTAAAAAAAATTTTTTAGTACATCCTCGATCTAAAAAAATTTTTTTAGTACATCCTCGATTTAAAAAAAATTTTTTTAGTACATCCTCGATCTAAAAAATTTTTTTTAGTACATCCTCGATCTAAAAAAAATTTTTTTAGTACATCCTCGATCTAAAAAAAATTTTTTTAGTACATCCTCGATCTAAAAAAATTTTTTTAGTACATCCTCGATCTAAAAAAATTTTTTTAGTACATCCTCGATCTAAAAAAATTTTTTTAGTACATCCTCGATCTAAAAAAATTTTTTTAGTACATCCTCGATCTAAAAAAAATTTTTTTAGTACATCCTTGATATGAAAAAAAATTTTTTATTACATCCTCGATCTAAAAAATTTTTTTTAGTACATCCTCGATCTAAAAAAATTTTTATAGTACATCCTCGATCTAAAAACATTTTTTTAGTACATCCTCGATCTAAAAAAATTTTTTTTAGTACATCCTCGATCTAAAAAAAATTTTTTTAGTACATCCTCGATCTCAAAAAATTTTTTTAGTACATCCTCGATCTAAAAAAATTTTTTTAGCCCATCCTCGATCTAAAAAAATTTTTTTAGTACATCCTCGATCTAAAAAAATTTTTTTAGTACATCCTCGATCCAAAAAATTTTTTTTAGTACATCATCGATCTAAAAAAATTTTTTTAGTCCATCCTCGATCTAAAAATAATTTTTTAGTACATCCTCGATCTAAAAAAAATTTTTTAGTACATCCTCGATCTAAAAAAATTTTTTTAGTACATCCTCGATCTAAAAAAAATTTGTTTAGTACATCCTTGATATGAGATGATTTTTTTTAGTACATCCTCGATCTAAAAAAATTTTTTTAGTACATTTTCGATCTAAAAAAAATTTTTTTAGTACATCCTCGATCTAAAAAAAATTTTTTTAGTACATCCTTGATATGAAAAAATTTTTTTTAGTACATCCTCGATCTAAAAAAAAATTTTTTAGTACATCCTCGATCTAAAAAAATTTTTTCGGATCGTCCTTGATCAAAAAAAAATTTTTTTCGCTCTCTCTTATTCTTGCTTTTATTCTCTCTCAGTTTCCAGATTCTCGCTTATTCTATCAATATTTGACCACACCCCCCCCCTCCCCACTCCTTCTCTGTGAAACATGTTTCCCCTACATGAAAATATTCCTTTTGCTACTAAATTCAACGTTACTTCCTCCGCTCGTGGAGGATTCAGGATTCCAACCCAGCCCTACAAAAAAACGACAACCGTAACTCCAATTGTTGTCAATTTTGAGTTTCTGTTAGTTTTGGGCTTTCTGAACTAAGATCTAAGCAAAACAATCGTCAGTCCAGTGGATCGGTGGATCTTCAACGCTGCTGGTTAAAAGATTCGCACGACAAGCGGAGCCAACGTGGATTTTGCTAAAACGCCATGCGATAGGGACGGGGTTGTGGCGGCAAGGGATGCAAAAGGGTTTCCCAGAGTCAACCCAGAGTTCCGTTGAATGGGAGTGCAAACGATGAACGGACATTTTGGGGTAAAAGTTACACCATTTCTGCGGTTTCATCAAAACAGTCTTCAGTTTGTACAAAATATATCTTTTACTCTCGATTTACGCACACAGGTGTGAGATGATTTGATTTGATAATCTTTAGGGGTTAATTTTTGACCAAAAAAATGGACTCTGGGGCAAAAAGGAACGACCAATGTTTGTTGCATTCAAAATTGTTACATCGAAATAGTCAGAAGGCTGTTGTTGGAAGGATGATAACAAACGCTTGCAGTGAGTTCTAGAAAAAAAAAGTTTCTAGACGAAAAGGTAGAAAAGCTCGAAGTTTGCAGAGCTTTTTCTCTTGAGTACCTTGGGGTTTCGGCTACAAAGCAACGATAAAACAATTGCTCGAGTTGTGAAAAACTTCAGATGTGCTTTCGTTTCAAACCAAGCAGCGTAGACTAAGCGAATCATTAAGAATTTGCCAGTTAATCTGGAGGACTGAGATTGGTTTATTGTGCGTAAAAGCCAAAAGATAAATGCAATTATCGTATTAAAGTTTAGCAAAAATTTCGATTGCTTCATCCAAAAACATATATTTTGTTTTGTTTTTGAACGCCTTTTTTTTGTGTATTCAAAGTTGCGCTGAACAAAAAAAAGTTTAAACAAAAAGCCTTTTGTGTGAGTACTTTTTTTTCTTTGTGTTCAAAGCTTTGCTGTACGTAAGTAAGTGCCCTGTAGCAGCTATCGACATGTGCAAGCAAAGGGGTTTGTAATTCAATTTAGATAACGTTTCTTTACAAAAAAAAACAACATCTCTTCCTTGTTTATAAATGCCATATGCCGCTTACTCGACTCTACTCTTCGTTTTGCAACCCACAAACTTTTATCTTACGAATAAAAAATCATTCATATAGCAAAAAAAGTTATTCAAAAACCAACAAAAGACAAAACAACGTCTCATTCTGTTGTAAATTTTAAGGCGTCACAAAATGCAGCATGAAGAGTAAAAAACGCATTCAAAATAAAACTATTGAATTTATGGTACTCATTCTTCTTTCCTGGCCCGCTCATAGTTGAGCACGTCTTAGTGAGACATGGCCAGGTCACCAATCGGTTTTCCAGGTCGCTCGGAGCACCTTCTCGGTGGGGCATGAGTCCGGCCAAACCACCGAATTCTGCCGGCCTTCACCACCGTCAGGATTCTTCGGCTCGCCATACAGCTTCAGCTAGCTCGTGGTTGGTTCATTCTCCTCTTTCTCCACACGCCCTGCTCCGTGAGCAGAGTCTCAGGACTCAGAGACTCATGGCCATAGAGAACGACCGGGCGTCGTTGCTCGAGTCTTCTGGAGAACGGAAGAGTTGCTTGGAGTCCATCGTCGGCACGATTCGCAGAAAGAGAGAGATCTCCAGAGTAGCAGAGTAGCAGAACTCCTCTACCACCTCAAGATCGTCACCATCAACTGCTACTCTGCTTCCAGGTCGGGCTCTATCCCGATCAGAGCCACCGGCAAGCAGGTACTTGGTCTTCGACGCATTGATCCAATGGAACCAATCCAACCGCGGCCTCGCGTTTCAGTCGAGTATACGCCTCGCATAACTGCCACAGATGTCCCGTCCGATGATGTCGATGTCCCGTCCGATGAAGCCCAGGAATTGGAGGCAGCGGGTGAAAATCGTGCCCCGTATGTCGAAGCCCGCGCTTCTTGCAACCGCTTTGAATCCGATTCCGTGCAGAGGATGCTCGTCGGCTACGAGTAGAACTAGGCGAATTACTTCGCAAAGGGCGGATTTGAGCTACGAAAATGGACGTCAAATCGGTTAGATGTGCTCAAAGGGCTAACCGCAGATCAGAGTCAGCGCTGCAAATTTGTACCAGCCTAAAACCCGTGAAGATTCTTATGGATTTCGTGCGAGCGAGGACATGATGTATTGTCCTTCAAATCCACCATCGATACCATGACAACATCAAACCAAACGGAGCAAACGGAGCAAACGGACTTTCCAACCGAGCACTCTCCGATTATTGTGCGAGCCAAAAAGCTATGATGCAGGAGTTGTGGTTGCAGAAAACCGGCTGGGACGATCCGGTCTCTGTCTCCAGCGGTAAAAAAAGGTGGAAGGATATTCAGCAAGAACATGGCCACTTCTTGCCATGTTTTGCTGCCGATTAATTGCACCACCACCAGTGGCCAGTTGATGGCAACAAAATGTGAGCAACACGTCAACGGACCACGTGGGCTGCCGTAAGGCATGGAAATCAAAAGCCCACATCTGTGGAGCATAAGCCAACACGCGCGATCACTTATGCTAACTAGTGTAACAAATGGCGTGCGGAAGCCCCTAAATGCCCGGGTAAATAATGCAATGCGCGCCCAAATTTAGAATGCGCTGGCTTTGAGTTCCGGGGCAGGGGGGAAAGAGCCTCCCGGGAGACGTTTGTCTTCGAAAAATTTGCCCCGGGCCCGGTGTGCGAGAGAGAAAATAAAGCAACAACGCGAAAGATCGAAGAATAATGACAATATGATTGAGCTTTTGCCCTCCCCCTTTTTTTGCCTCCTTCTCTTCCCTTTTCCTTTGCGCATCCTTCGACCGGGTGGGGTTGGTTTTTTTGTTGCCACCCAGCCCTACCACCCAGCCACCCGATGGGCGCGATCTTGCTGCGATCTTTTCGCTCATGGAAACACACTCGTTACGCTCATCATTTGCGGCATGCGGCGATGAGATCTTGCGAGAAACGATCGAAACGGACGGGATTTGAAAGGACTCGTCTCCAGAAAAGGGGCGAGCCAGAACGAGGGCGGAAAAAACACATTTGTCTTCCCGGAACTCAACCGCGAAGCGAGCAGAATGGTTTTGTGCATTCGTCCTTCGGAGCAGAGGGATGCAAAGAAAGAAGGGCCACACATTTCTTGTTCTTCGGTTGTTGTTTTTTTTTTTTTTTTGATAAATTGTTTACAACTTATTTACGCCTTCCAAAACGTCGGCTCGGTCCGGTGAGCCGGTGAGCCGGGCGCACCCGGGTCCCACCGAAAGGGAAGCAATCGCCCATTTAGGAGGCCCTTAAACGGTACACTCGCGGCCCACGTCGGAGCCCCTTTTTGTGTGCTTCACAGCCGGCCAACGATGGGACCGTTCCTTCGGGGGAAAGGCGGCGCAAAAGACGAGGAAGAACTTAACGATTGTGGCCATTATTTGTCACTCGCTGATTGCCGCGCCGATGCGCGATGGTTCCGGAAGCATCGGGAAGAAAAGCCACAATGTGGCGTTGCGGCCCGTAATTGTACGCTTTTCTCCCGCACTCGGTTCGCTTTATTGCATTTAAACCGCCACCGAAAAACCTGGCCACCAAGCGCCAAGCTTTCTACTGCGCCTCGATTGGGCCCGGACGCCTTTTGGGAGGTTTTTTTTGTACGGAGCACTCGCGGGCAAAAGCACCGAAACTCGCTCCCAAATCGCTGCCCCAAATAAAACCCGGTCTGGAACTGGAGACAGTGAGGCTCCGGCCGGAACCCGTTTTCCCAAAACGGGCGGGTAACTCGGTAACATTTAGTAATGTAAATTGAAAAATCAAGCACCTGTTTTTTGTCTCTCTCTCTCTCTCTCTCTCTCTCTCTCTCTCTCTCTCTCCCATTTAACGATGTTTGCGGCTCGTTTTGGGGCGACAATGTAACCTCAGCTAAGCAAATGAATGTTAATTTCCCACTCGTGGCTGCGTACAGCGAAGGGTGTGGGAAAAAACCCCACGTGAAAGGCGTGGGGGTTCAGACAGAAGGAAAACCCGAGAAGCGCTGAGATGCGCAAAAGGGGGGGCAGCATTAGCTCTGCGTGAGTAAAGCACAAATACGCACATTAAATGTGTAAACAAACAAGCGAAGCGACATGACGACAACGGCCAACGGATAAAAATACCGATGTAAGCGAACGAAAACAAATGCTAGAGATTCGACCGCGGACCGGCATTAACACGAGCCGCGGGCTAGGGATGCCTGGACAAAACCCGAGCGAATGCAATCCGCTTTCTCGCAGGAACTCGCTGATTAAGCGAGTGACAAATGGCTGCTGCATCCGATCGCCAGCACTTGGAAGCACTGCATCGTACTGTGGCTCCCAAGGATACCATTCGTTCCGACCTCCCACTATGAATTGCCGACATCAACTCGTGGGTCACCTTTCGTGGGTTTGGTTTGCAGTGTAATGGGGGTTTTTTCCCGCGCGCCAGCTTCTCGATATGAATGATTAGCCCACGGTGCCATTAATGGAGCCATTTTTGTCCTCCGTTTGACAACTTTTCTGGTGCAATGTTTGCTTGGATTTGGCGAAACGAGTACCCGATTGTAATCACACGATTGTAATGAACGTTTTCCGTACCACCTTGGCTTCTTTCAGAAGCAGGCTGCATAATGCCACCAGGGCAGCAATGAAACGATGGTTCCGGTTCCCGGAAGCAGATCGCCAGACAGTTCCAACAGCACCGTTGTAGTGTAGGCCGTGGCAAATGCGAACTAATGGGCCCTATGGGTAATGGGTTTGCGTTTGTCCGAGTCAGGTTTCACGGTCAGGTCCCTTCGGTCAACACGGTAAGTATCCGTAAGTTGATCGTTGACTCAGCATCCTTCCCGTGCGCTTGTGTTTAATTTCTCAACCAATTTTCCTCCACCCAGATGTTAACGAATGCACCTCAAACCCCGTGTGTGAACGTCGTTAACATCGTTGCGTTGACGGTGAGGGTGAGTTTTCGTGCGAATGTCAACCACTGGCTCCAGTGTCTTGCTGGTCAATGCCTAAACCACACTGTCGGTGTGCCCTCGGATGGGGCGGTCCTTTCTGCAACGAACCGTTGGATCAGTGCCAAGGGTCAACCCTGCCACAATGGTTGCAGGGCACCTACCGAGTCCGGTCAGCATTACTCGCTATGCAATCGTTAATCGTTGACACTGACAGAGTGCAGCTACATACCTTTTTGCGGTGCGTCAGAAGCAGCTTACGGAGCCTGTATTTATGCGATCGATGCGAAAGTCAACAAAGGGAGAAGTTCACATTACTCTACTCTCTCTCTCTCTCTCTCGTTCAAAGCGCGAGTCGCACACCACTTGTCGACGTGTCACAGTGTTTGGCGGATGGTCGATTCTTTTGGGCTGATCACCGGACCATCACCTTTAAGGTGGATTTGCGCGGCACCAAACACCTGGTCAAACATTCGTGGGTAACCGAGATTTCTGAAGACATCAGCACCTACATTCGCTTCACGCGCAAACTCCAACGATAAGGTCAGAACTCAACCCACACACCATTACCACATGACTACGCGTTTAGTCATCAATTCCCCGGATCGCATGGAAGCTGCTAAAACTGTGCTAAAACTGAGCTACGACAACTGACGAAGGGCGAAGCTTTGATGAAAATAAATCTCCGCCACTGAAAGACTGAAAGACCGTTCCTCGACAGTCGCAAGTAGGGGGGGCGCGATTGAAGTTCCTCCCAACATCCCATCGGGCTTCCCAAAAAAAATTAACAGATTCGCCTCACCACGAGAAACTCACGCAAGGACTCAGAGGTGGACGAGAACTGCTCTCTCAGATAACGGGGAAAAAGGTATTGGCCAGTTGATGGGCGATATCAAGTACAACAAAAAAAAAATCGTTCGAAATTGCCCACGCCAAGGAACCGAACGTTGAACATCAGCAAATCGGCCAGCATCACCCCCAGTCGACCGTTTTCCGTAACTCGTAAGTGGACTACGCTGGTCCAAAAGTTACTGGTGCATTTTTGGTGTGTGTTTTGCAACGAAAGCCAGTTCATCTGGAACTCGTTGGCGATCTCACCACACCACCGGATTTCTAGCGGCATTGCAACGATGAACAACAAAAGAAAGCCATTGGCACAGACTGTGCTCGAGCAAAGGCTTCACCTGGCATTTCGCTTCTCCTAAGGCTCCTTAAAACCTTCGGCGGATTGTGGGAGGCCTCTTTACCGCCATCTCGAGCAGCTCGAGACTGTCATCCTGCATCAAATAGAGGCTGCCATGAATTCACGTCCGCCGTTGCCCATGTCGGACGACCCAAAACGATTTGGCCGCTCTTACGCCCGCCCACTTTCTCATTCGGTTCCTCAATGCACCTCAGTTCCTGTTCCGGACTATATTTTGGGCTACGGAGCTTCTGGAGCCATTCTGGGCGACGGAATACTTGCAGGAAATGCAGAGAGACACCATGCGTTACCAGCCAGCCAACGATACCAGGTGTAGTATGGTAGATTGGTAATCCTTCTCGATGAATCTTTACCAACCACACCAATGGTCCCTCGCACGTATCGTCGAGATTCAAACCGGGAGCAGATCCTTCTCACAAGGGTAGTAAAACTAAACACAACAAAAGGGCATCATTCTCCGTCCAAATTTGTACAATTTGCATATTTTTTTAGTACATCCTCGATCTAAAAAAAATTTTTTTAGTACATCCTCGATCTAAAAAAATGTTTTTAGTACATCCTTGATATGAAAAAATTTTTTTTAGTACATCCTCGATCTAAAAAAAAATTTTTTAGTACATCCTCGATCTAAAAAAATTTTTTTAGTACATCCTCGATCTAAAAAAAATTTTTTAGTACATCCTTGATATGAAAAAAATTTTTTAGTACATCCTCGATCTAAAAAAAATTTTTTTAGTACATCCTCGATCTAAAAAAATTTTTTTTAATACATCCTCGATTTAAAAAAAATTTTTCTAGTACATCCTCGATCTAAAAAAATGTTTTTAGTACATCCTTGATATGAAAAAATTTTTTTTAGTACATCCTCGATCTAAAAAAAAATTTTTTAGTACATCCTCGATCTAAAAAAATTTTTTTAGTACATCCTCGATCTAAAAAAAATTTTTTAGTACATCCTTGATATGAAAAAAATTTTTTAGTACATCCTCGATCTAAAAAAAATTTTTTTAGTACATCCTCGATCTAAAAAAATTTTTTTTAATACATCCTCGATTTAAAAAAAATTTTTCTAGTACATCCTCGATCTAAAAAAATTTTTTTAGTACATCCTCGATCTAAAAAAAATTTTTTTAGTACATCCTTGATATGAAAAAAATTTTTTTAGTACATCCTCGATCTAAAAAAAATTTTTTTAGTACATCCTCGATCTAAAAAAATTTTTTTTAGTACATCCTTGATATGAAAAAAATTTTTTTAGTACATCCTCGATCAAAAAAAATTTTTTTAGTACATCCTCGATTTAAAAAAATTTTTTTTATTACATCCTCGATCTAAAAATTTTTTTAGTACATCCTTCATATGAAAAATTTTTTTTAGTACATCCTCGATCTAAAAAAAAATTTTTTTAGTACATCCTCGATCTAAAAAAAATTTTTATAGTACATCCTCGATCAAAAAAAATTTTTTTAGTACATCCTCGATCTAAAAAAAATTTTTTTAGTACATCCTCGATTTAAACAAAATTTTTTTAGTACATCCTCGATCTAAGAAAAACTTTTTTAGTACATCCTCGATCAAAAAAATTTTTTTAGTACATCCTCGATCTAAAAAAAATTTTTTTAGTACATCCTCGATCTAAAAAAAATTTTTTTTGTACATCCTCGATCAAAAAAATTTTTTTAGTACATCCTCGATCTAAAAAAAATTTTTTTAGTACATCCTTGATATGAAAAAAAATTTTTTAGTACATCCTCGATCTAAAAAAATTTTTTTAGTACATCCTCGATCAAAAAAAATTTTTTTAGTACATCCTCGATCGAAAAAAAATTTTTTTAGTAGATCCTTGATATGAAAAAAATTTTTTTAGTACATCCTCGATCTAAAAAAAATTTTTTTTGTACATCCTCGATCAAAAAAATTTTTTTAGTACATCCTCGATCTAAAAAAAATTTTTTTAGTACATCCTCGATCTAAAAAAATTTTTTTAGTACATCCTCGATCTAAAAAAAATTTTTTTAGTACATCCTTGATATGAAAAAATTTTTTTTAGTACATCCTCGATTTAAAAAAAATTTTTTAGTACATCCTCGATCTAAAAAAAATTTTTTTAGTACATCCTCGATCTAAAAAAATTTTTTTAGTACATCCTTGATATGAAAAAATTTTTTTTAGTACATCCTCGATTTAAAAAAAATTTTTTAGTACATCCTCGATCTAAAAAAAATTTTTTTAGTACATCCTCGATCTAAAAAAAATTTTTTTAGTACATCCTTGATATGAAAAAATTTTTTTTAGTACATCCTCGATTTAAAAAAAATTTTTTAGTACATCCTCGATCTAAAAAAATTTTTATAGTACATCCTCGATCAAAAAAAATTTTTTTAGTACATCCTCGATCTAAAAAAAATTTTTTTAGTACATCCTCGATTTAAACAAAATTTTTTTAGTACATCCTCGATCTAAGAAAAACTTTTTTAGTACATCCTCGATCAAAAAAATTTTTTTAGTACATCCTCGATCTAAAAAAAATTTTTTTAGTACATCCTCGATCTAAAAAAAATTTTTTTTGTACATCCTCGATCAAAAAAATTTTTTTAGTACATCCTCGATCTAAAAAAAATTTTTTTAGTACATCCTTGATATGAAAAAAAATTTTTTAGTACATCCTCGATCTAAAAAAATTTTTTTAGTACATCCTCGACCAAAAAAAATTTTTTTTAGTACATCCTCGATCTAAAAAAATTTTTTTAGTACATCCTCGATTTAAAAAAAATTTTTTTAGTACATCCTCGATTTAAAAAAATTTTTTTAGTACATCCTCGATCTAAAAAAAATTTTTTTAGTACATCCTCGATCTAAAAAATTTTTTTTAGTACATCCTCGACCTAAAAAAAATTTTTTTAGTACATCCTCGATCTAAAAAAATTTTTTTAGTACATCCTCGACCTAAAAAAAATTTTTTTTAGTACATCCTCGATCTAAAAAAATTTTTTAGTACATCCTCGACCTAAAAAAAATTTTTTTAGTACATCCTCGATTTAAAAAAAATTTTTTTAGTACATCCTCGACCTAAAAAAAATTTTTTTAGTACATCCTCCATTTAAAAAAATTTTTTTAGTACATCCTCGATTTAAAAAAAATTTTTTTAGTACATCCTCGATCTAAAAAAATTTTTTTAGTACATCCTCGACCTAAAAAAAATTTTTTTAGTACATCCTCGACCTAAAAAAATTTTTTTTGTACATCCTCGATCTAAAAAAATTTTTTTAGTACATCCTCGATTTAAAAAAAATTTTTTTAGTACATCCTCGATCTAAAAAAATTTTTTTAGTACATCCTCGATTTAAAAAAAATTTTTTTAGTACATCCTCGATCTAAAAAAATTTTTTTAGTACATCCTCGACCTAAAAAAAATTTTTTTAGTACATCCTCGATCTAAAAAAATTTTTTTAGTACATCCTCGACCTAAAAAAATTTTTTTTGTACATCCTCGAACTAAAAAAATTTTTTTAGTACATCCTCGATTTAAAAAAAATTTTTTTAGTACATCCTCGATCTAAAAAAAATTTTTTTAGTACATCCTTGATATGAAAAAATTTTTTTTAGTACATCCTCGATTTAAAAAAAATTTTTTAGTACATCCTCGACCTAAAAAAAATTTTTTTAGTACATCCTCGATCTAAAAAAATTTTTTTAGTACATCCTCGACCTAAAAAAAATTTTTTTAGTACATCCTCGATCTAAAAAAATTTTTTTAGTACATCCTCGACCTAAAAAAATTTTTTTTGTACATCCTCGATCTAAAAAAATTTTTTTAGTACATCCTCGATTTAAAAAAAATTTTTTTAGTACATCCTCGATCTAAAAAAATTTTTTTAGTACATCCTCGACCTAAAAAAAATTTTTTTAGTACATCCTCGATCTAAAAAAATTTTTTTAGTACATCCTCGACCTAAAAAAAATTTTTTTAGTACATCCTTGATATGAAAAAATTTTTTTTAGTACATCCTCGATTTAAAAAAAATTTTTTAGTACATCCTCGACCTAAAAAAAATTTTTTTAGTACATCCTCGATCTAAAAAAATTTTTTTAGTACATCCTCGACCTAAAAAAAATTTTTTAGTACATCCTCCATTTAAAAAAATTTTTTTAGTACATCCTCGATTTAAAAAAAATTTTTTTAGTACATCCTCGATCTAAAAAAATTTTTTTAGTACATCCTCGACCTAAAAAAAATTTTTTTAGTACATCCTCGATTTAAAAAAAATTTTTTTAGTACATCCTTGATATGAAAAAATTTTTTTTAGTACATCCTCGATTTAAAAAAAATTTTTTAGTACATCCTCGACCTAAAAAAAATTTTTTTAGTACATCCTCGATCTAAAAAAATTTTTTTAGTACATCCTCGACCTAAAAAAAATTTTTTTAGTACATCCTCCATTTAAAAAAATTTTTTTAGTACATCCTCGATCTAAAAAAATTTTTTTAGTACATCCTCGATTTAAAAAAATTTTTTTAGTACATCCTCGATTTAAAAAAAATTTTTTTAGTACATCCTCGATCTAAAAAAATTTTTTTAGTACATCCTCGACCTAAAAAAAATTTTTTTAGTACATCCTCGAACTAAAAAAATTTTTTTAGTACATCCTCGATTTAAAAAAAATTTTTTTAGTACATCCTCGATCTAAAAAAAATTTTTTTAGTACATCCTTGATATGAAAAAATTTTTTTTAGTACATCCTCGATTTAAAAAAAATTTTTTAGTACATCCTCGACCTAAAAAAAATTTTTTTAGTACATCCTCGATCTAAAAAAATTTTTTTAGTACATCCTCGACCTAAAAAAAATTTTTTTAGTACATCCTCGATCTAAAAAAATTTTTTTAGTACATCCTCGACCTAAAAAAATTTTTTTTGTACATCCTCGATCTAAAAAAATTTTTTTAGTACATCATCGATTTAAAAAAAATTTTTTTAGTACATCCTCGATCTAAAAAAATTTTTTTAGTACATCCTCGACCTAAAAAAAATTTTTTTAGTACATCCTCGATCTAAAAAAATTTTTTTAGTACATCCTCGACCTAAAAAAAATTTTTTTAGTACATCCTTGATATGAAAAAATTTTTTTTAGTACATCCTCGATTTAAAAAAAATTTTTTAGTACATCCTCGACCTAAAAAAAATTTTTTTAGTACATCCTCGATCTAAAAAAATTTTTTTAGTACATCCTCGACCTAAAAAAAATTTTTTAGTACATCCTCCATTTAAAAAAATTTTTTTAGTACATCCTCGATTTAAAAAAAATTTTTTTAGTACATCCTCGATCTAAAAAAATTTTTTTAGTACATCCTCGACCTAAAAAAAAATTTTTTAGTACATCCTCGATTTAAAAAAAATTTTTTTAGTACATCCTTGATATGAAAAAATTTTTTTTAGTACATCCTCGATTTAAAAAAAATTTTTTAGTACATCCTCGACCTAAAAAAAATTTTTTTAGTACATCCTCGATCTAAAAAAATTTTTTTAGTACATCCTCGATCTAAAAAAATTTTTTTAGTACATCCTTGATATGAAAAAATTTTTTTAGTACATCCTCGATTTAAAAAAAATTTTTTAGTACATCCTCGATCTAAAAAAAATTTTTTTAGTACATCCTCGATCTAAAAAAATTTTTTTAGTACATCCTCGATTTAAAAAAAAATTTTTTAGTACATCCTCGATCTAAAAAAATTTTTTTAGTACATCCTCGACCTAAAAAAAATTTTTTTAGTACATCCTCGATTTAAAAAAAATTTTTTTAGTACATCCTTGATATGAAAAAATTTTTTTTAGTACATCCTCGATTTAAAAAAAATTTTTTAGTACATCCTCGATCTAAAAAAAATTTTTTTAGTACATCCTCGATCTAAAAAAATTTTTTAGTACATCCTCGATCTAAAAAAAATTTTTTTAGTACATCCTCGATCTAAAAAAATTTTTTAGTACATCCTCGATTTAAAAAAAAATTTTTTAGTACATCCTCGATCTAAAAAAATTTTTTTAGTACATCCTCGATTTAAAAAAAATTTTTTTAGTACATCCTCGATCTAAAAAAATTTTTTTAGTACATCCTCGACCTAAAAAAAATTTTTTTAGTACATCCTCGATCTAAAAAAATTTTTTTAGTACATCCTCGACCTAAAAAAATTTTTTTTGTACATCCTCGATCTAAAAAAATTTTTTTAGTACATTCTCGATTTAAAAAAAATTTTTTTAGTACATCCTCGATCTAAAAAAATTTTTTTAGTACATCCTCGATTTAAAAAAAATTTTTTTAGTACATCCTCGATCTAAAAAAATTTTTTTAGTACATCCTCGATCTAAAAAAAATTTTTTTAGTACATCCTTGATATGAAAAAATTTTTTTTAGTACATCCTCGATTTAAAAAAAATTTTTTAGTACATCCTCGACCTAAAAAAAATTTTTTTAGTACATCCTCGATCTAAAAAAATTTTTTTAGTACATCCTCGACCTAAAAAAAATTTTTTTAGTACATCCTCCATTTAAAAAAATTTTTTTAGTACATCCTCGATTTAAAAAAAATTTTTTTAGTACATCCTCGATCTAAAAAAATTTTTTTAGTACATCCTCGACCTAAAAAAAATTTTTTTAGTACATCCTCGACCTAAAAAAATTTTTTTTGTACATCCTCGATCTAAAAAAATTTTTTTAGTACATCCTCGATTTAAAAAAAAATTTTTTAGTACATCCTCGATCTAAAAAAATTTTTTTAGTACATCCTCGATTTAAAAAAAATTTTTTTAGTACATCCTCGATCTAAAAAAATTTTTTTAGTACATCCTCGACCTAAAAAAAATTTTTTTAGTACATCCTCGATCTAAAAAAATTTTTTTAGTACATCCTCGACCTAAAAAAATTTTTTTTGTACATCCTCGAACTAAAAAAATTTTTTTAGTACATCCTCGATTTAAAAAAAATTTTTTTAGTACATCCTCGATCTAAAAAAAATTTTTTTAGTACATCCTTGATATGAAAAAATTTTTTTTAGTACATCCTCGATTTAAAAAAAATTTTTTAGTACATCCTCGACCTAAAAAAAATTTTTTTAGTACATCCTCGATCTAAAAAAATTTTTTTAGTACATCCTCGACCTAAAAAAAATTTTTTTAGTACATCCTCGATCTAAAAAAATTTTTTTAGTACATCCTCGACCTAAAAAAATTTTTTTTGTACATCCTCGATCTAAAAAAATTTTTTTAGTACATCCTCGATTTAAAAAAAATTTTTTTAGTACATCCTCGATCTAAAAAAATTTTTTTAGTACATCCTCGACCTAAAAAAAATTTTTTTAGTACATCCTCGATCTAAAAAAATTTTTTTAGTACATCCTCGACCTAAAAAAAATTTTTTTAGTACATCCTTGATATGAAAAAATTTTTTTTAGTACATCCTCGATTTAAAAAAAATTTTTTAGTACATCCTCGACCTAAAAAAAATTTTTTTAGTACATCCTCGATCTAAAAAAATTTTTTTAGTACATCCTCGACCTAAAAAAATTTTTTTTGTACATCCTCGATCTAAAAAAATTTTTTTAGTACATCCTCGACCTAAAAAAAATTTTTTTAGTACATCCTTGATATGAAAAAATTTTTTTTAGTACATCCTCGATTTAAAAAAAATTTTTTAGTACATCCTCGACCTAAAAAAAATTTTTTAGTACATCCTCGATCTAAAAAAATTTTTTTAGTACATCCTTGATATGAAAAAATTTTTTTTAGTACATCCTCGATCTAAAAAAATTTTTTTAGTACATCCTCGACCTAAAAAAAATTTTTTTAGTACATCCTTGATATGAAAAAATTTTTTTTAGTACATCCTCGATTTAAAAAAAATTTTTTAGTACATCCTCGACCTAAAAAAAATTTTTTTAGTACATCCTCGATCTAAAAAAATTTTTTTAGTACATCCTCGACCTAAAAAAAATTTTTTAGTACATCCTCCATTTAAAAAAATTTTTTTAGTACATCCTCGATTTAAAAAAAATTTTTTTAGTACATCCTCGATCTAAAAAAATTTTTTTAGTACATCCTCGACCTAAAAAAAATTTTTTTAGTACATCCTCGATTTAAAAAAAATTTTTTTAGTACATCCTTGATATGAAAAAATTTTTTTTAGTACATCCTCGATTTAAAAAAAATTTTTTAGTACATCCTCGACCTAAAAAAAATTTTTTTAGTACATCCTCGATCTAAAAAAATTTTTTTAGTACATCCTCGATCTAAAAAAATTTTTTTAGTACATCCTTGATATGAAAAAATTTTTTTAGTACATCCTCGATTTAAAAAAAATTTTTTAGTACATCCTCGATCTAAAAAAAATTTTTTTAGTACATCCTCGATCTAAAAAAATTTTTTTAGTACATCCTCGATTTAAAAAAAAATTTTTTAGTACATCCTCGATCTGAAAAAATTTTTTTAGTACATCCTCGACCTAAAAAAAATTTTTTTAGTACATCCTCGATTTAAAAAAAATTTTTTTAGTACATCCTTGATATGAAAAAATTTTTTTTAGTACATCCTCGATTTAAAAAAAATTTTTTAGTACATCCTCGATCTAAAAAAAATTTTTTTAGTACATCCTCGATCTAAAAAAATTTTTTAGTACATCCTCGATCTAAAAAAAATTTTTTTAGTACATCCTCGATCTAAAAAAATTTTTTAGTACATCCTCGATTTAAAAAAAAATTTTTTAGTACATCCTCGATCTAAAAAAATTTTTTTAGTACATCCTCGATTTAAAAAAAATTTTTTTAGTACATCCTCGATCTAAAAAAATTTTTTTAGTACATCCTCGACCTAAAAAAAATTTTTTTAGTACATCCTCGATCTTAAAAAATTTTTTTAGTACATCCTCGACCTAAAAAAATTTTTTTTGTACATCCTCGATCTAAAAAAATTTTTTTAGTACATTCTCGATTTAAAAAAAATTTTTTTAGTACATCCTCGATCTAAAAAAATTTTTTTAGTACATCCTCGATTTAAAAAAAATTTTTTTAGTACATCCTCGATCTAAAAAAATTTTTTTAGTACATCCTCGATCTAAAAAAAATTTTTTTAGTACATCCTTGATATGAAAAAATTTTTTTTAGTACATCCTCGATTTAAAAAAAATTTTTTAGTACATCCTCGACCTAAAAAAAATTTTTTTAGTACATCCTCGATCTAAAAAAATTTTTTTAGTACATCCTCGACCTAAAAAAAATTTTTTTAGTACATCCTCCATTTAAAAAAATTTTTTTAGTACATCCTCGATTTAAAAAAAATTTTTTTAGTACATCCTCGATCTAAAAAAATTTTTTTAGTACATCCTCGACCTAAAAAAAATTTTTTTAGTACATCCTCGACCTAAAAAAATTTTTTTTGTACATCCTCGATCTAAAAAAATTTTTTTAGTACATCCTCGATTTAAAAAAAATTTTTTTAGTACATCCTCGATCTAAAAAAATTTTTTTTGTACATCCTCGAACTAAAAAAATTTTTTTAGTACATCCTCGATTTAAAAAAAATTTTTTTAGTACATCCTCGATCTAAAAAAAATTTTTTTAGTACATCCTTGATATGAAAAAATTTTTTTTAGTACATCCTCGATTTAAAAAAAATTTTTTAGTACATCCTCGACCTAAAAAAAATTTTTTTAGTACATCCTCGATCTAAAAAAATTTTTTTAGTACATCCTCGACCTAAAAAAAATTTTTTTAGTACATCCTCGATCTAAAAAAATTTTTTTAGTACATCCTCGACCTAAAAAAATTTTTTTTGTACATCCTCGATCTAAAAAAATTTTTTTAGTACATCCTCGATTTAAAAAAAATTTTTTTAGTACATCCTCGATCTAAAAAAATTTTTTTAGTACATCCTCGACCTAAAAAAAATTTTTTTAGTACATCCTCGATCTAAAAAAATTTTTTTAGTACATCCTCGACCTAAAAAAAATTTTTTTAGTACATCCTTGATATGAAAAAATTTTTTTTAGTACATCCTCGATTTAAAAAAAATTTTTTAGTACATCCTCGACCTAAAAAAAATTTTTTTAGTACATCCTCGATCTAAAAAAATTTTTTTAGTACATCCTCGACCTAAAAAAAATTTTTTAGTACATCCTCCATTTAAAAAAATTTTTTTAGTACATCCTCGATTTAAAAAAAATTTTTTTAGTACATCCTCGATCTAAAAAAATTTTTTTAGTACATCCTCGACCTAAAAAAAATTTTTTTAGTACATCCTCGATTTAAAAAAATTTTTTTTAGTACATCCTTGATATGAAAAAATTTTTTTTAGTACATCCTCGATCTAAGAAAATTTTTTTAGTACATCCTCGATCTAAAAAAAATTTTTTTAGTACATCCTCGATCAAAAACAATTTTTTTAGTACATCCTCGATCTAAAAAAAATTTATTTACTACATCCTTGATATGAAAAAAAATTTTTTAGTACATCCTCGATCTAAAAAAATTTTTTTAGTACATCCTTGATATGAAAAAATTTTTTTAGTACATCCTCGATCTAAAAAAATTTTTTTAGTACATCCTCGATCTAAAAAAGATTTTTTTAGTACATCCTTGATGTGAAAAAATTTTTTTTAGTACATCCTCGATCTAAAAAAAATTTTTTTAGTACATCCTCGATCTAAAAAAATTTTTTTAGTACATCCTCGATCTAAAAAAAATTTTTTTAGTACATCCTCGATCTAAAAAAATTTTTTTAGTACATCCTTGATATGAAAAAAATTTTTTTAGTACATCCTCGATCTAAAAAAAATTTTTAATACATCCTTGTATGAAAAAAATTTTTTAGTACATCCTCGATCTAAAAAAATTTTTTTAGTACATCCTCGATCTAAAAAAAATTTTTTAGTACATCCTCGATCTAAAAAAATTTTTTTAGTACATCCTCGATTTAAAAATATTTTTTTAGTACACCCTCGAGCTAAAAAAAATTTTTTTAGTACATCCTCGATTTAAAAATATTTTTTTAGTACACCCTCGAGCTAAAAAAAATTTTTTTAGTACATCCTTGATATGAAAAAAATTTTTTTAGTACATCCTCGATCAAAAAAAATTTTTTTAGTACATCCTCGATCTAAAAAAATTTTTTTAGTACATCCTTGATATGAAAAAATTTTTTTTAGTACATCCTCGATCTAAAAAAATTTTTTTAGTACATCCTCGATCTAAAAAAATTTTTTTAGTACATCCTCGATTAAAAAAAATTTTTTAGTACATCCTCGATCTAAAAAACATTTTTAGTACTTCCTCGATCTAAAAAAATTTTTTAGAACATCCTCGATCTAAAAAAAATTTTTAGTACATCCTCGATCTAAAAAAAATTTTTTTAGTACATCCTCGATCTAAAAAAAATTTTATTAGTACATCCTCGATCTAAAAAAATTTTTTTAGTACATCCTCGATCAAAAAAAATTTTTTTAGTACATCCTTGATATGAAAAAATTTTTTTAGTACATCCTCGATCTAAAAAATTTTTTTAGTACACCCTCGATCTTAAAAAATTTTTTTAGTACATCTTCGATCTATTAAAAAAATTTTTAGTACATCCTCGATCAAAAAAAATTTTTTTAGTACATCCTCGATCTAAAAAAATTTTTTTAGTACATCCTCGATCTAAAAAAAATTTATTTTGTACATCCTCGATCAAAAAAAATTTTTTTAGTACATCCTCGATTAAAAAAAATTTTTTAGTACATCCTCGATCAAAAAAAATTTTTTTAGTACATCCTCGATCTTAAAAAAATTGTTTTAGTACATCCTCGATCTAAAAAAAAATTTTTTTAGTACATCCTCGATCAAAAAAAAAATTTTTAATACATCCTCGATCTAAAAAAAATTTTTTTAGTACATCCTCGATCAAAAAAAATATTTTTAGTACATCCTCGATCTAAAAAAAAATTTTTTACTACATCCTTGATATGAAAAAAAAATTTTTAGTACATCCTCGATCTAAAACAATTTTTTTAGTACATCCTTGATATGAAAAAATTTTTTTAGTACATCCTCGATCTAAAAAAATTTTTTTAGTACATCCTCGATCTAAAAAAGATTTTTTTAGTACATCCTTGATGTGAAAAAATTTTTTTTAGTACATCCTCGATCTAAAAAAAATTTTTTTAGTACATCCTCGATCAAAAACAATTTTTTTAGTACATCCTCGATCTAAAAAAAATTTATTTACTACATCCTTGATATGAAAAAAAATTTTTTAGTACATCCTCGATCTAAAAAAATTTTTTTAGTACATCCTTGATATGAAAAAATTTTTTTAGTACATCCTCGATCTAAAAAAATTTTTTTAGTACATCCTCGATCTAAAAAAGATTTTTTTAGTACATCCTTGATGTGAAAAAATTTTTTTTAGTACATCCTCGATCTAAAAAAATTTTTTTAGTACATCCTCGATCTAAAAAAGATTTTTTTAGTACATCCTTGATTTGAAAAAATTTTTTTTAGTACATCCTCGATCTAAAAAAAATTTTTTGAGTACATCCTCGATCTAAAAAAAATTTTTTTAGTACATCCTTGATATGAAAAAAATTTTTTTAGTACATCCTCGATCTAAAAAAATTTTTTAGTACATCCTCGATCTAAAAAAAATTTTTTTAGTACATCCTCGATCTAAAAAAAAATTTTTTAGTACATCCTCGATCTAAAAAAATTTTTTTAGTACATCCTCGATCTAAAAAAAATTTTTTTAGTACATCCTAGATCAAAAAAAATTTTTTTAGTACATCCTCGATCTAAAAAAAAATTTTTTAGTACATCCTTGATATGAAAAAAATTTTTTTAGTACATCCTCGATCAAAAAAAATTTTTTTAGTACATCCTCGATCTAAAAAAAAAGTTTTTTAGTACATCCTCGATCAAAAAAAAATTTTTTTAGTACATCCTCGATCAAAAAAAAAATTTTTAGTACATCCTCGATCTAAAAAAAATTTTTTTAGTACATCCTTGATCAAAAAAAATTTTTTTAGTACATCCTCGATCAAAAAAAAAATTTTTATTACATCCTCGATCTAAAAAAAAATTTTTTAGTACATCCTTGATATGAAAAAAAATTTTTTAGTACATCCTCGATCTAAAAAAATTTTTTTAGTACATCCTCGATCTAAAAAAATTTTTTTTAGTACATCCTCGATCTAAAAAATTTTTTTAGTACATCCTCGATCTAAAAAAATTTTTTTAGTACATCCTCGATCTAAAAAAAATTTTTTTAGTACATCCTAGATCAAAAAAAAATTTTTTAGTACATCCTCGATCTAAAAAAAATTTTTTTAGTACATCCTAGATCAAAAAAAATTTTTTTAGTACATCCTCGATCTAAAAAAAAATTTTTTAGTACATCCTTGATATGAAAAAATTTGTTTTAGTACATCCTCGATCTAAAAAAATTTTTTTAGTACATCCTCGATCAAAAAAAATTTTTTTAGTACATCCTCGATCTAAAAAAATTTTTTTAGTACATCCTCGATCTAAAAAAAATTTTTTTAGTACATCCTTGATCAAAAAAAATTTTTTTAGTACATCCTCGATCAAAAAAAAAATTTTTAGTACATCCTCGATCTAAAAAAAAATTTTTTAGTGCATCCTTGGTATGAAAAAAAATTTTTTAGTACATCCTCGATCTAAAAATTTTTTTAGTACATCCTCGATCTAAAAAAAATTTTTTTAGTACATCCTAGATCAAAAAAAAATTTTTTAGTACATCCTCGATCTAAAAAAAAATTTTTTAGTACATCCTTGATATGAAAAAATTTTTTTTAGTACATCCTCGATCTAAAAAAATTTTTTTAGTACATCCTTGATCTAAAAAAAATTTTTTTAGTACATCCTCGATCAAAAAAAATTTTGTTAGTACATCCTCGATCTAAAAAAAATTTTTTTAGTACATCCTTGATATGAAAAAAATTTTTTTAGTACATCCTCGATCTAAAAAAAATTTTTTTAGTACATCCTTGATCAAAAAAAATTTTTTTAGTACATCTCCGATCTAAAAAAAATTTTTTAGTACATCCTCGATCTAAAAAAAATTTTTTTAGTACATCCTAGATCAAAAAAAATTTTTTAGTACATCCTCGATCTAAAAAAAATTTTTTTAGTACTTCCTCGATCTAAAAAATTTTTTTAGTACATCCTCGATCTAAAAAACATTTTTTTAGTACATCCTCGATCTAAAAAAAATTTTTTTAGTACATCCTAGATCAAAAAAAAATTTTTTAGTACATCCTCGATCTAAAAAAAATTTTTTTAGTACATCCTTGATATGAAAAAAATTTTTTTAGTACATCCTCGATCTAAAAAAATTTTTTTAGTACATCCTCGATCTAAAAAAATTTTTTAGTACATCCTTGATATGAAAAAAATTTTTTTAGTACATCCTCGATCAAAAAAAATTTTTTTAGTACATCCTCGATCTAAAAAAAATTTTTTTAGTACATCCTCGATCTAAAAAAATTTTTTTAGTACATCCTCGATCTAAAAAAATTTTTTTAGTACATCCTACATCAAAAAAAATTTTTTTAGTACATCCTCGATCTAAAAAAATTTTTTTTAGTACATCCTCGATCTAAAAAAATTTTTTTAGTACATCCTCGATCTAAAAAAATTTTTTTAGTACATCCTCGATCTAAAAAAAATTTTTTTAGTACATCCTTGATATGAAAAAAATTTTTTTAGTACATCCTCGATCTAAAAAAAATTTTTTTAGTACATCCTTGATCAAAAAAAATTTTTTTAGTACATCCTCGATCTAAAAAAAATTTTTTAGTACATCCTCGATCTAAAAAAAATTTTTTTAGTACATCCTAGATCAAAAAAAATTTTTTTAGTACATCCTCGATCTAAAAAAATTTTTTTTAGTACATCCTCGATCTAAAAAATTTTTTTAGTACATCCTCGATCTAAAAAACATTTTTTTAGTACATCCTCGATCTAAAAAAAATTTTTTTAGTACATCCTAGATCAAAAAAAAATTTTTTAGTACATCCTCGATCTAAAAAAAATTTTTTTAGTACATCCTTGATATGAAAAAAATTTTTTTAGTACATCCTCGATCTAAAAAAATTTTTTTAGTACATCCTCGATCTAAAAAAATTTTTTAGTACATCCTTGATATGAAAAAAATTTTTTTAGTACATCCTCGATCAAAAAAAATTTTTTTAGTACATCCTCGATCTAAAAAAAATTTTTTTAGTACTTCCTACATCAAAAAAAATTTTTTTAGTACATCCTCGATCTAAAAAAATTTTTTTTAGTACATCCTCGATCTAAAAAAATTTTTTTAGTACATCCTCGATCTAAAAAAATTTTTTTAGTACATCCTCGATCTAAAAAAATTTTTTAGTACATCCTTGATATGAAAAAAATTTTTTTAGTACATCTTCGATCAAAAAAAATTTTTTTAGTACATCCTCGATCTAAAAAAATTTTTTTAGTACATCCTCGATCAAAAAAAATTTTTTTAGTACATCCTCGATCTAAAAAAAAATTTTTTAGTACATCCTTGATATGAAAAAATTTTTTTTAGTACATCCTCGATCTAAAAAAATTTTTTTAGTACATCCTCGATCAAAAAAAATTTTTTTAGTACATCCTCGATCTAAAAAAATTTTTTTAGTACATCCTCGATCTAAAAAAATTTTTTAGTACATCCTTGATATGAAAAAAATTTTTTTAGTACATCTTCGATCAAAAAAAATTTTTTTAGTACATCCTCGATCTAAAAAAATTTTTTTAGTACATCCTCGATCTAAAAAAAATTTTTTAGTACATCCTCGATCTAAAAAAAATTTTTTTAGTACATCCTTGATCAAAAAAAATTTTTTTAGTACATCCTCGATCTAAAAAAAATTTTTTAGTACATCCTCGATCTAAAAAAAGATTTTTTAGTACATCCTTGATATGAAAAAAATTTTTTTAGTACATCCTCGATCAAAAAAAATTTTTTTAGTACATCCTCGATCTAAAAAAATTTTTTTTAGTACATCCTTGATATGAAAAAAATTTTTTTAGCACATCCTCGATCTAAAAAAAATTTTTTAGTACATCCTCGATCTAAAAAAATTTTTTTAGTACATCCTCGATCTAAAAAAAATTTTTTTAGTACATCCTAGATCAAAAAAAATTTTTTTAGTACATCCTCGATCTAAAAAAAAATTTTTTAGTACATCCTTGATATGAAAAAATTTTTTTTAGTACATCCTCGATCTAAAAAAATTTTTTTAGTACATCCTCGATCAAAAAAAATTTTTTTAGTACATCCTCGATCTAAAAAAATTTTTTTAGTACATCCTCGATCTAAAAAAAATTTTTTTAGTACTTCCTTGATATGAAAAAAATTTTTTTAGTACATCTTCGATCAAAAAAAATTTTTTTAGTACATCCTCGATCTAAAAAAATTTTTTTAGTACATCCTCGATCTAAAAAAAATTTTTTAGTACATCCTCGATCTAAAAAAAATTTTTTTAGTACATCCTTGATCAAAAAAAATTTTTTTAGTACATCCTCGATCTAAAAAAAATTTTTTAGTACATCCTCGATCTAAAAAAAAATTTTTTAGTACATCCTCGATCTAAAAAAATTTTTTTAGTACATCCTCGATCTAAAAAAATTTTTTTAGTACATCCTCGATCTAAAAAAATTTTTTTAGTACATCCTCGATCTAAAAAAAATTTTTTTAGTACTTCCTAGATCAAAAAAAATTTTTTTAGTACATCCTCGATCTAAAAAAAATTTTTTAGTACATCCTTGATCAAAAAAAATTTTTTTAGTACATCCTCGATCTAAAAAAAATTTTTTTGGACATCCTCGATCTAAAAAAAATTTTTTTAGTACATCCTAGATCAAAAAAAATTTTTTTAGTACATCCTCGATCTAAAAAAAAAATTTTTAGTACATCCTTGATATGAAAAATTTTTTTTTATTACATCCTCGATCAAAAAAAATTTTTTTAGTACATCCTCGATCTAAAAAAAATTTTTTTAGTACTTCCTAGATCAAAAAAAAATTTTTTAGTACATCCTCGATCTAAAAAAAATTTTTTAGTACATCCTCGATCTAAAAAAATTTTTTTAGTACATCCTCGATCTAAAAAAAATTTTTTTAGTACATCCTCGATCTAAAAAAATTTTTTTAGTACATCTTCGACCTAAAAAAAATTTTTTTAGTACATCCTCGATCTAAAAAAATTTTTTTAGTACATCCTCGACCTAAAAAAATTTTTTTAGTACATCCTCGATCTAAAAAAATTTTTTTAGTACATCCTCGATTTAAAAAAAATTTTTTTAGTACATCCTCGATTTAAAAAAATTTTTTTAGTACATCCTCGATCTAAAAAAAATTTTTTTAGTACATCCTCGATCTAAAAAAATTTTTTTAGTACATCTTCGACCTAAAAAAAATTTTTTTAGTACATCCTCGATCTAAAAAAAATTTTTTTAGTACATCCTCGATCTAAAAAAATTTTTTTAGTACATCTTCGACCTAAAAAAAATTTTTTTAGTACATCCTCGATCTAAAAAAATTTTTTTAGTACATCCTCGACCTAAAAAAATTTTTTTAGTACATCCTCGATCTAAAAAAAATTTTTTTAGTACATCCTCGATCTAAAAAAATTTTTTTAGTACATCCTCGACCTAAAAAAAATTTTTTTAGTACATCCTCGATCTAAAAAAATTTTTCTAGTACATCCTCGACCTAAAAAAAATTTTTTTAGTACATCCTCGATCTAAAAAAATTTTTTTAGTACAACCTCGATTTAAAAAAAATTTTTTTAGTACATCCGCGATCTAAAAAAATTTTTTTAGTACATCCTCGATCTAAAAAAAATTTTTTTAGTACATCCTTGATATGAAAAAATTTTTTTTAGTACATCCTCGATTTAAAAAAAAATTTTTAGTACATCCTCGATCTAAAAAAAATTTTTTTAGTACATCCTCGATTTAAAAAAAATTTTTTTAGTACATCCTCGATCTAAAAAAATTTTTTTAGTACATCCTCGATCTAAAAAAAATTTTTTTAGTACATCCTCGATCTAAAAAAAATTTTTTTAGTACATCCTCGATTTAAAAAAAATTTTTTTAGTACATCCTCGATTTAAAAAAATTTTTTTAGTACATCCTCGATTTAAAAAAATTTTTTTAGTACATCCTCGATCTAAAAAAAATTTTTTTAGTACATCCTCGATCTAAAAAAAATTTTTTTAGTACATCCTTGATATGAAAAAATTTTTTTTAGTACATCCTCGATTTAAAAAAAATTTTTTAGTACATCCTCGATCTAAAAAAAATTTTTTTAGCACATCCTCGATCTAAAAAAATTTTTTTAGTACATCCTCGATCTAAAAAAAATTTTTTTTGTACATCCTCGATCTAAAAAAATTTTTTTAGTACATCCTCGATCTAAAAAAAATTTTTTAGTACATCCTCAATCTAAAAAAATTTTTTAGTACATCCTCGATCTAAAAAAAATTTTTTTAGTACATCCTCGATCTAAAAAATTTTTTTAGTACATCCTCGATTTAAAAAAAATTTTTTTAGTACATCCTCGATTTAAAAAAATTTTTTTAGTACATCCTCGATCTAAAAAAATTTTTTTAGTACATCCTCGACCTAAAAAAATTTTTTTAGTACATCCTCGATCTAAAAAAATTTTTTTAGTACATCCTCGATTTAAAAAAATTTTTTTAGTACATCCTCGATTTAAAAAAATTTTTTTAGTACATCCTCGATCTAAAAAAAATTTTTTTAGTACATCCTCGATCTAAAAAAATTTTTTAGTACATCCTCGATCATAAAAAAATTTTTTTAGTACATCCTTGATATGAAAAAATTTTTTTAGTACATCCTCGACCTAAAAAAAATTTTTTTAGTACATCCTCGATCTAAAAAAATTTTTTTAGTACATCCTCGACCTAAAAAAAATTTTTTTAGTACATCCTCGATCTAAAAAAATTTTTTTAGTACATCCTCGACCTAAAAAAATTTTTTTAGTACATCCTCGATCTAAAAAAATTTTTTTAGTACATCCTCGATTTAAAAAAAATTTTTTTAGTACATCCTCGATTTAAAAAAATTTTTTTAGTACATCCTCGATCTAAAAAAAATTTTTTTAGTACATCCTCGATCTAAAAAAATTTTTTAGTACATCCTCGATCATAAAAAAATTTTTTTAGTACATCCTCGATCTAAAAAAAAATTTTTAGTACATCCTCGATCTAAAACAAATTTTTTTAGTACATCCTCGATCTAAAACAAATTTTTTAGTACATCCTCGATCTAAAAAAATTTTTTTAGCACATCCTCGATCTTAAAAAAATTTTTTAGTACATCCTCGATTTAAAAAAAATTTTTTAGTACATCCTCGATCTAAAATAAAATTTTTTAGTACATCCTTGATATGAAAAAATTTGTTTAGTACATCCTCGATCAAAAAAAATTTTTTTAGTACATCCTCGATCTAAAAAAAATTTTTTTAGTACATCCTTGATATGAAAAAATTTTTTTTAGTACATCCTAGATCTAAAAAAATTTTTTTAGTACATCCTCGATCTAAAAAAATTTTTTTAGTACTTCCTCGATCAAAAAAATTTTTTTAGCACATCCTCGATCTTAAAAAAATTTTTTAGTACATCCTCGATCTAAAAAAAATTTTTTAGTACATCCTTGATCAAAAAAAATATTTTTAGTATATCCTTGATCAAAAAAAATTTTTTTAGTACATCCTTGATATGAAAAAATTTTTTTAGTACATCCTCGATCTAAAAAAAATTTTTTTAAGTACATCCTCGATTTAAAAAAAATTTTTTTAGTACATCCTCGATCTAAAACAAATTTTTTTAGTACATCCTTGATATGAAAAAAATTTTTTTAGTACATCCCCGATCTAAAAAATTTTTTTTAGTACATCCTCGATCAAAAAAAATTTTTTTAGTACATCCCAGATCAAAAAAAATTTTTTTAGTACATCCTCGATCTAAAAAAAAATTTTTCTAGTACATCCTTGATATGAAAAAATTTTTTTTAGTACATCCTCGATCTAAAAAAATTTTTTTAGTACATCCTCGATCTAAAAAAAATTTTTTTAGTACATCCTTGATATGAAAAAAATTTTTTTAGTACATCCTCGATCTAAAAAAAATTTTTTTAGTACATCCTCGATCTAAAAAAATTTTTTTAGTACATCCTCGATTTAAAAAAAATTTTTTCGTACATCCTCGATCTAAAAAAATTTTTTTAGTACATCCTCGATCTAAAAAAAATTTTTTTTGTACATCCTCGATCAAAAAAAATTTTTTTAGTACATCCTCGATCAAAAAAAATTTTTTTAGTACATCCTCGATGTAAAAAAAATTTTTTTAAGTACATCCTTGATATGAAAAAATTTTTTTAGTACATCCTCGATCAAAAAAAATTTTTTTAGTACATCCTTGATATGAAAAAAATTTTTTTAGTACATCCTCGATCTTAAAAAATTTTTTTAGTACATCCTCGATCTAAAAAAAATTTTTTTAGTACATCCTCGATCAAAAAAAATTTTTTTAGTACATCTTCGATCTAAAAAAAATTTTTTTAGTACATCCTCGATCAAAAAAAATTTTTTTAGTACATCCTCGTTCAAAAAAAAATTTTTTTAGTACATCCTCGATCTAAAAAAAATTTTTAAGTACATCCTCGATCTAAAAAAATTTTTTTAGTACATCCTCGATCTAAAAAAAAATTTTTTTAGTACATCCTCGGTCTAAAAAATTTTTTTTAGTACATCCTCGATCTAAAAAAAAGTTTTTAGTACATCCTCGATCTAAAAAAAAATTTTTAGTACATCCTCGATCTAAAAAAAATTTTTTTTAGTACATCCTCGATCTAAAAAAATTTTTTTAGTACATCCTTGATGTGAAAAAATTTTTTTTAGTACATCCTCGATCTAAAAAATTTTTTTAGTACATCCTCGATCTAAAAAAATTTTTTTAGTACGTCATTGATATGAAAAAATTTTTTTTAGTACATCCTCGATCAAAAAAAATTTTTTTAGTACATCCTCGATCTAAAAAAATTTTTTTAGTACATCCTCGATCTAAAAAAAATTTTTTTAGTACATCCTCGATTTTAAAAAAATTTTTCTAGTACATCCTCGATCTAAAAAAATTTTTTTAGTACATCCTCGATCTAAAAAAAATTTTTTTAGTACATCCTTGATCTAAAAAAAATTTTTTAGTACATCCTCGATCAAAAAAATTTTTTTTAGTACATCCTCGATCTAAAAAAAATTTTTTTTAGTACATCCTTGATATGAAAAATTTTTTTAAGTACATCCTCGATCTAAAAAAAATTTTTTTAGTACATCCTCGATCAAAAAAAATTTTTTAGTACAACCTCGATCTAAAAAAATGTTTTTAGTACATCCTCGATCAAAAAAAATTTTTTTAGTACATCCTTGATCTAAAAAAAATTTTTTTAGTACATCCTCGATCTAAAAAAATTTTTTTAGTACATCCTCGATCTAAAAAAAATTTTTTTAATACATCCTCGATCTAACAAAATTTTTTTAGTACATCCTCGATCTAAAAAAAATTTTTTTAGTACATCCCCGATCAAAATAAATTTTTTTAGTACATCCTCGATCTAAAAAAATTTTTTAGTACATCCTCGATCTAAAAAAAATTTTTTAGTACATCCTCGATCTAAAAAAAATTTTTTTAGTACATCCTTGATCTAAAAAAAATTTTTTTAGTACATCCTCGATCTAAAAAAATTTTTTTAGTACATTCTCGATCTAAAAAAATTTTTTTAGTACATTCTCGATCTAAAAAAATTTTTTTAGTACATCCTCGTTCTAAAAAAATTTTTTTAGTACATCCTCGATCAAAAAAAAATTGTTTTAGTACATCCTCGATCTAAAAAAAATTTTTTTAGTACATCCTTGATATGAAAAAAATTTTGTTAGTACATCCTTGATCTAAAAAAAATTTTTTTAGTACATCCTTGATATGAAAAAAAATTTTTTAGTACAACCTCGATCTTAAAAAATTTTTTTAAGTTCATCCTCGATCTAAAAAAAATTTTTTTAGTACATCCTCGATTTAAAAAAAAATTTTTTAGTACATCCTCGATTTAAAAAAATTTCTTTAGTACATCCTTGATCTAAAACAAATTTTTTTAGTACATCCTCGATCAAAAAAAATTTTTTTAGTACATCCTTGATCTAAAAAAAATTTTTTTAGTACATCCTCGATCTAAAAAAAATTTTTTTAGTACATCCTTGATATGAAAAAATTTTTTTAGTACATCCTCGATTTAAAAAAATTTTTTAGTACATCCTCGATCTAAAAAAAATTTTTAGTACATCCTCGATCTAAAAAAAATTTTTTTGGTACATCCTCGATCTAAAAAAATTTTTTTAAGTCCATCCTTGATATGAAAAAAATTTTGTTAGTACATCCTTGATCTAAAAAAAATTTTTTTAGTACATCCTTGATATGAAAAAAAATTTTTTAGTACAACCTCGATCTTAAAAAATTTTTTTAAGTTCATCCTCGATCTAAAAAAATTTTTTTAGTACATCCTCGATCTAAAAAAAATTTTTCTAGTACATCCTCGATCTAAAAAAATTTTTTTAGTACATCCTCGATCTAAAAAATTTTTTTAGTACATCCTCGA
>NW_026525588.1:0-48654 GCF_943737925.1 Anopheles nili | reverse complement strand
ATTTTTTTTAGGTCGAGGATGTATTAAAAAAATTTTTTTTAGATCGAGGATGTACTAAAAAATTTTTTTTAAATCGAGGATGTACTAAAAAAAATTTTTTCATATCAAGGATGTACTAAAAAAATTTTTTTTAGATCGAGGATGTACTAAAAAAATTTTTTTAGATCGAGGATGTACTAAAAAATTTTTTTTAGATCGAGGATGTACTTAAAAAATTTTTTTAGATCGAGGATGTGCTAAAAAAATTTTTTTTAGATCGAGGATGTACTAAAAAATTTTTTTTAAATCGAGGATGTACTAAAAAAAATTTTTTCATATCAAGGATGTACTAAAAAAATTTTTTTTAGATCGAGGATGTACTAAAAAAATTTTTTTAGATCGAGGATGTACTAAAAAAATTTTTTTTAGATCGAGGATGTACTAAAAAAAGTTTTTTAAATCGAGGATGTACTAAAAAAATTTTTTTTAAATCGAGGATGTACTAAAAAAATTTTTTTAGATCGAGGATGTACTAAAAAAATTTTTTTTAGATCGAGGATGTACTAAAAAAATTTTTTTAGATCGAGGATGTACTAAAAAAATTTTTTTTAAATCGAGGATGTACTAAAAAAATTTTTTTAGATCGAGGATGTACTAAAAAAATTTTTTTTAGGTCGAGGATGTACTAAAAAAATTTTTTTAGATCGAGGATGTACTAAAAAAATTTTTTTTAGGTCGAGGATGTACTAAAAAAATTTTTTTTAGATCGAGGATGTACTAAAAAAATTTTTTTAGATCGAGGATGTACTAAAAAAATTTTTTTTAAATCGAGGATGTACTAAAAAAATTTTTTTAGATCGAGGATGTGCTAAAAAAAATTTTTTCATATCAAGGATGTACTAAAAAAATTTTTTTTAGATCGAGGATGTACTAAAAAAATTTTTTAGATCGAGGATGTACTAAAAAATTTTTTTTTAAATCGAGGATGTACTAAAAAAATTTTTTTAGATCGAGGATGTACTAAAAAAATTTTTTTTAGGTCGAGGGATGTACTAAAAAAATTTTTTTAGATCGAGGATGTACTAAAAAAATTTTTTTAAATCGAGGATGTACTTAAAAAATTTTTTAGATCGAGGATGTACTAAAAAATTTTTTTTAAATCGAGGATGTACTAAAAAAATTTTTTTAGATCGAGGATGTACTAAAAAAATTTTTTTAGATCGAGGATGTACTAAAAAATTTTTTTTAAATCGAGGATGTACTAAAAAAATTTTTTTAGATCGAGGATGTACTAAAAAAATTTTTTTAAATCGAGGATGTACTAAAAAAATTTTTTTAGATCGAGGATGTACTAAAAAAATTTTTTTAAATCGAGGATGTACTAAAAAAATTTTTTTTAAATCGAGGATGTACTAAAAAAATTTTTTTCATATCAAGGATGTACTAAAAAAATTTTTTTAGATCGAGGATGTACAAAAAAAATTTGTTTAGATCGAGGATGTACTAAAAAATTTTTTTTTAGATCGAGGATGTACTAAAAAAATTTTTTTTAGATCGAGGATGTACTAAAAAAATTTTTTTAGATCGAGGATGTACTAAAAAAATTTTTTTTAAATCGAGGATGTACTAAAAAAATTTTTTAGATCGAGGATGTACTAAAAAATTTTTTTTAAATCGAGGATGTACTAAAAAAATTTTTTTAGATCGAGGATGTACTAAAAAAATTTTTTTAGATCGAGGATGTACTAAAAAATTTTTTTTAAATCGAGGATGTACTAAAAAATTTTTTTAGATCGAGGATGTACTAAAAAAATTTTTTTAAATCGAGGATGTACTAAAAAAATTTTTTTAGATCGAGGATGTACTAAAAAAATTTTTTTAAATCGAGGATGTACTAAAAAAATTTTTTTTAAATCGAGGATGTACTAAAAAAATTTTTTTCATATCAAGGATGTACTAAAAAAATTTTTTTTAGATCGAGGATGTACTAAAAAAATTTTTTTCATATCAAGGATGTACTAAAAAAATTTTTTTTAGATCGAGGATGTACTAAAAAATTTTTTTTTAAATCGAGGATGTACTAAAAAAATTTTTTTAGATCGAGGATGTACTAAAAAAATTTTTTTTAGATCGAGGATGTACTAAAAAATTTTTTTTAAATCGAGGATGTACTAAAAAAAATTTTTTCATATCAAGGATGTATTAAAAAAATTTTTTTTAGATCGAGGATGTACTAAAAAAATTTTTTTAGATCGAGGATGTACTAAAAAAATTTTTTTCATATCAAGGATGTACTAAAAAAATTTTTTTTAGATCGAGGATGTGCTAACAAATTTTTTTTAAATCGAGGATGTACTAAAAAAATTTTTTTTAGATCGAGGATGTACTAAAAAAAATTTTTTCATATCAAGGATGTACTAAAAAAATTTTTTTTAGATCGAGGATGTACTAAAAAAATTTTTTTAGATCGAGGATGTACTAAAAAAATTTTTTTAAATCGAGGATGTACTAAAAAAATTTTTTTAGATCGAGGATGTACTAAAAAAATTTTTTTAAATCGAGGATGTACTAAAAAAATTTTTTTTAAATCGAGGATGTACTAAAAAAATTTTTTTAGATCGAGGATGTACTAAAAAATTTTTTTTTAAATCGAGGATGTACTAAAAAAATTTTTTAGCTCGAGGATGTACTAAAAAAGTTTTTTTAGATCGAGGATGTACTAAAAAAATTTTTTAGCTCGAGGATGTACGAAAAAAGTTTTTTTAGATCGAGGATGTACTAAAAAAATTTTTTTAGATCGAGGATGTACTAAAAAAAATTTTTTCATATCAAGGATGTACTAAAAAAATTTTTTTTAGATCGAGGATGTACTAAAAAAATTTTTTTAGATCGAGGATGTACTAAAAAAATTTTTTTAAATCGAGGATGTACTAAAAAAATTTTTTTAGATCGAGGATGTACTAAAAAAATTTTTTTAAATCGAGGATGTACTAAAAAAATTTTTTTTAAATCGAGGATGTACTAAAAAAATTTTTTTAGATCGAGGATGTACTAAAAAATTTTTTTTTAAATCGAGGATGTACTAAAAAAATTTTTTTAGATCGAGGATGTACTAAAAAAATTTTTTTTAGATCGAGGATGTACTAAAAAATTTTTTTTAAATCGAGGATGTACTAAAAAAAATTTTTTCATATCAAGGATGTACTAAAAAAATTTTTTTTGATCGAGGATGTACTAAAAAAATTTTTTTAGATCGAGGATGTACTAAAAAAATTTTTTTCATATTAAGGATGTACTAAAAAATTTGTTTTAGATCGAGGATGTACTAAAAAATTTTTTTCATATCAAGGATGTACTAAAAAATTTTTTTTAAATCGAGGATGTACTAAAAAAATTTTTTTCATATCAAGGATGTACTAAAAAATTTGTTTTAGATCGAGGATGTACTAAAAAATTTTTTTCATATCAAGGATGTACTAAAAAATTTTTTTTAGATCGAGGATGTACTAAAAAATTTTTTTTAAATCGAGGATGTACTAAAAAAAATTTTTTCATATCAAGGATGTACTAAAAAAATTTTTTTTGATCGAGGATGTACTAAAAAAATTTTTTTAGATCGAGGATGTACTAAAAAAATTTTTTTCATATTAAGGATGTACTAAAAAATTTGTTTTAGATCGAGGATGTACTAAAAAATTTTTTTCATATCAAGGATGTACTAAAAATTTTTTTTTAAATCGAGGATGTACTAAAAAAATTTTTTTAGATCGAGGATGTACTAAAAAAATTTTTTTTAGATCGAGGATGTACTGAAAAAATTTTTTTAGATCGAGGATGTACTAAAAAAATTTTTTTTAGATCGAGGATGTACTAAAAAAATTTTTTTTAGATCGAGGATGTACTAAAAATATTTTTTTTAGATCGAGGATGTACTAAAAAAATTTTTTTTGATCGAGGATGTACTAAAAAAATTTTTTTTGATCGAGAATGTACTAAAAAAATTTTTTTTAGATCGAGGATGTACTAAAAAAATTTTTTTTGATCGAGGATGTACTAAAAAAATTTTTTTTGATCGAGGATGTACTAAAAAAATTTTTTTCATATCAAGGATGTACTAAAAAAATTTTTTTTAGATCGAGGATGTACTAAAAAAATTTTTTTTGATCGAGGATGTACTAAAAAAATTTTTTTAGATCGAGGATGTACTAAAAAAAATTTTTTCATATCAAGGATGTACTAAACAAATTTTTTTTAGATCGAGGATGTACTAAAAAAATTTTTTTTGATCGAGAATGTACTAAAAAAATTTTTTCATATCAAGGATGTACTAAAAAAATTTTTTTTAGATCGAGGATGTACTAAAAAAATTTCTTTAGATCGAGGATGTACTAAAAAATTTTTTTTAGATCAAGGATGTACTAAAAAAATTTTTTTCATATCAAGGATGTACTAAAAAAATTTTTTTTAGATCGAGGATGTACTAAAAAAATTTTTTTTGATCGAGGATGTACTAAAAAAATTTTTTCATATCAAGGATGTTCTAAAAAAATTTTTTTTAGATCGAGGATGTACTAAAAAAATTTTTTTTGATCGAGGATGTACTAAAAAAATTTTTTTTATATCGAGGATGTACTAAAAAAATTTTTTTAGATCGAGGATGTATTAAAAAAAATTTTTTTCATATGAAGGATGTACTAAAAAAATTTTTTTTGATCGAGGATGTACTAAAAAAATTTTTTTTAGATCGAGGATGTACTAAAATAATTTTTTTTAGATCGAGGAGGTACTAAAAAATTTTGTTTAGATCGAGGATGTACTAAAAAATTTTTTTAGATCGAGGATGTACTAAAAAAAATTTTTTTCATATCAAGGATGTACTAAAAAATTTTTTTTTGATCGAGGATGTACTAAAAAAATTTTTTTTGATCGAGGATGTACTAAAAAAATTTTTTTAGATCGAGGATGTACTAAAAAAATTTTTTTAGAATGTGAGAAATTCTCACTAACGTACTGGCTGTGATGCTCAGAAAATTCACCGTTACCGTGATCGTATAAACTGTCTATCCTCGGCGCTGTTCTGTTGGCTGCTTTTTTATTCGTTTTTTTTTTGAGAGTTCATTTTACCTAGTTCATTTTACGTTGCGCAAAAGTGCTCTAGTGCAGTTGTTTCCCTAATATTTTCCACATTCCCGGCCACCAAAGAAGGAACTTCTTTCCATTATGGACATGTACTTTCATCCTTATCGAAATTGATACTTTCATATTCGAAATTCTGTTCGGCGGCACCTTGCCTCTATTGATCTTGGTTGATCACTCAACCTGTGTTGTTTTGATTCTAGTTTGTTTACTTTTGCAAGTCTCGTAGTCCACCCCTTTGAACACTCTTCGTCTGCTAAATTAGCAGCATCCGGCAAAATCGCAATTCCAGCTGTCGCTCTAACGATTCCCTTTCCTGCACCTGTGCGTAGTGTTACGACCCTAACTGCACCATCCTTTTCCTGGATGAAGCACCTTGATCCTACCCATCGGCCATAAGGTAGGTGGCACATTGTCTTCTCTGATGCTTACCAATTGCCCTTCCTTTAACCGTACCGGTTTGGCAATCAGATGTTTTGCGCGGGCCCTGTAACTGCTGCAGGTATTCCGGATTTTGCCAACGCGACCAAATATTTTGCCGGTGTTTCTCCACCAAATCAAATTCCTCTTAATCTATTTGATGGTACCTGCCCTCTATCAACCTGAGGGAGTGACGTTAAATTTGACCCAACTAAGAAATGGCCTGCAGTGAGCGGTTCCATTATCGGACGCGTCATTTGATAGTGGAAGTAAAGGTCGACTGTTCGAGCTGTGCTAACAAATGTGCTCATTGCTTCCTGAATGAATTTCCACTGAATTTCATCGTTCGATTTTACGCTCGCGATTACTACACTTAAGCATCTGATCGTTGCGATGAAGTTCGTGTGCCGCTCCCTTGAAAGTGTGTGTGGCGTTATCTGAGTGTAGTTCCACAATTTCTCAACCCCTGCGAGCCACAAAACGCCGTAGTGCTGCCAAGATGAACCGCACCTGGTTGCAAAAAACACACACACGAAAAGTCGCCATATATGCTTTCGTGGCGCGATTTGATGAATACTGGCCCACACAGAGTAGCCGATGCCACTCACCGATGTGAACGGGCATGTTGGTGAAACCTGGTGAAACGATCGGAAGATCGGCTACGGACTGTTGTTACCAGTGTGGGGTTGGCCTTGAAGCATCGGTGACACATCGATGGAAGATGGATTTCGCCAGACTGCGTCCACCAACCGTACCCAGAACCGTTGACGAAGCATAGAAAGTAGTAGTTCCGGACCAGCATGTAAGTATTTCTTGTGGTATGCTGCTGCTGCTAATAATGTTGCCGCATGATTTCCGGCTCGTCGATGAATGGCGACAACCACTTGCGATCTGCAGCCGATCCTCTGGCAACGAGTTAGCGGAACGGCTGGGCTAAGCGACACAATTGCAGCTCAGCTTTTTATTTTTGGATAGCACATCAGTGGCATTTTGTATTGTTTGCTGAGGGATTGCCCGCCTTCAAACACTTGATGAATCGACAAAGTTTGATGTAAGTAGAACATCGAGCAAACAGACTGCTGCTGAACTCGAGCGTGGTTGCAACTGCAGCGAGATGTGAATTGAGTAACCTCGTTCTTCGTCGATTGATTCGATTGCTTCTATGGCAGGCAGGTTGTTTAGGCCACCCTTCTACCTTGCTACTCTGGCCAGGCTGGCCCATGCCACCACCGAAGGCAAGCTTGTAATTGGTCGGGTTGTAAACCACGCGACAACCACATCGTCTGCTTGGTTTTGTGCCACTCTATTTGCAACGAATGGCGTCCATCGTGTCGTGGTGGAGAATTCAGTCATTGCGACTGACTTTCCGGAACAGTTGCATTCCCAAGCGTACTGCGCAAAGCTCGTAGTCTAGCGATTGCATTGGTGTTGCGATTTTGCTGCCAAAAGTTGTACCGAATATCCGTTGCATCACTTTCCGCTCCGATGTAGCAGCAAGCGCCGTACGCTGGTTGCGAAGCATCAGAAAACACGTGCAACTGCACGCGCGCGTGTTGCTCCTTTGAGTGCTGCAAATCGAGGTATGCGTAGTTCACCACGCAAGTGTACCGTGGAATGAATCGCCGTCCATTGCTTTCGGAGCTTTGTGATGGTAGCTCTAGCACTTTCCCAGTCCCAAGGCTTCCCGTCCACAGCTTTTCGGCATGAAGAGCTTGGCGACGCATGATTGTTGTGCCAAGCAAGCCAAGTGGGTCGAAGATTTTTGCGATGTGCGATGTAAGTTGCATCCCTCTTTGTCAATAGTAACGCCGCGGGTGGCAAATCGATTCGAAAACGCAACATATCCACCGCTCGTTCCCAAACCAACGTCCCAACGTCGACACAAACTGGAGGATTTGGCCACGCATGTGTTGAAAGAACTGCCGGAATCTTCGGATGCAATGCGTGCTAGAGCTTTCGGTGCGTTGGATGCCCATTTTTTTTTTTTTTCTAAGGAGAAGCCAGCAGCATTTAGCATTTCAGCGATTTGTTTGCGCATAGTAAGACGTCTGATAGTAAGTCGTCTACGTAGAGGTCGTTCAGCACTGCATTAACTGCTAGTGGGTGCTAGTGTTCGATGATCCATAGGCTATTTGACGGTTTGTAGCTGGTACTGGTTTGCATCGATTGCAACAGGATCCTGTCTGCGAACTCTCTCGACGAATTTGACGGTACATTTTCTCCACCATCGCTGCTATCCGGCGATACGCGCATGTGACCGAAAGCGTACAATGATTGAAAAACAGGTCATCTTGGATCACTGGCCCCACGAACAGTTTATCGTTTGAGGAGAACCCCGATGACGTTTTACACGTGGCATCAAACACTCCTCTGACCTTCTGCTCGTCTCCTTTACCACCGCACGAGATGGGGCAGAGGGTAATGCTCACAGGCATCATTGACCGGCATGTGGCCTAAACGCCTTCATGAATTTACTGTACTCTTCCTTCAGTTCCGGATTCGACCGTAACCTTCGTTCTACGGCGAGGAGTCGACGAGGACACTGGGATTATTATTGTTTTGCGGGTAAACCGGAAAAAATATCTGCCCGATGCATCTCTGGTCATGCAGTGGCCACGAAATGCTTCTCACAGGCATCACAGGCAGTTGACAAGACACAGTCTCGGTTTCCCAGAAACGCTCCAGAATCGATTCCAGCGAAAGGTACTCACTCCGTTGGCAGCCAGAAGACACAACTGTGACCGCTGCGAATCACCCGACGATCTGTTTCCAGCTACGACCACCAACCGAAAGGAGTCTCCACCAACCAGGGTTTCCCTCTGGCGAGCGATCGAAGCTCCCCACATCGTGTCACCGCCAATGGTGATGTCTATCGTGCCGGGAACAAAGCACGAGTGGCAAATTCGCCATTTTCCATGATGATGCGTCATGATCGGCAACGTTGGGAGTTCCATGAATGGAGAAGCCAAGATGAGCAGCTGCGAACTGCGAAGCATGCCCCGTTGGTTTCGGGATTCCACCGTGCGCTAATATCGGACCCCCTAAGCAGCTGTAGCGAATTGCCGATGCCCATGATCGATACGTTGACCTTGAGCCCGAGTCGAGAAGTGCTCTTGCCCCGTGCCCGTTTCCGTAGCCATCGACAATGTCGACAGCAGCACGTTTTTTTTTTTCCAAAAATACCATGCCACGATTGCGCGTTTTGCACTGCCATAGCAACCGTTGAGTTTGGTGTCGGTAGTGTGTGTGTGTGTGTAGCAGTGTATTGTTGACGTTGGTGACACGTACGGCAGGAAGAATTCGACTTGCGAGCCTTTGCTTGATGAGCAGCACTCAGGCAGCACTCAGGCACTCCCGACGCTGTTTTGTACGTCCTACCCAGAAAATACTGGGCAGCTTCGGAGAGCGTGACCGTCCACGCATCATTCAAGGGACACTGATAACTTATCACACCGAGCGGACCGAGGATCGCAAAGATGCTGCGGTTAGCGATCGACCGACGTGGAGGTGGTGCCGGCCACCTTTCTCGAACTATCGACCGTATCACTCGCGAAATTGTTCGTTGATTTTAGGATTTGGACTTATGTGACTGTGTTCTTATCCCGCGCAAAGTGTACCGAATGCTTTTCCCACGCGAGGAGATGTTCGATAACGGTGTGTCCCATGAATCTACCGGCTGATTTAACTTCACATATCGCCACAAATTCGTCCACTAGATTTCTTAGTTTGTCCACACACTCCGATTGCGCACCGGGAAGATAGTGTAGTGTTACGATAGTATTCACGAACGAGTAAACGCGGATTGTCAATATCGTTTAGGAAGCGCGGCCCACGTCACGGTGTGTGCTCGAAAGGCAGTGCCGCATCTCCTTTCGGTGACGATAAAAAAACATTCGAGCTTTGTAATCGATGGAAGCTCCGGCAAAGCGTCGATCTTTGCGAAGACGAAGGTGTGGTGTATTTGGCCGTCCAAACGTCCAAACGTGCAAGAGGTCAACCCTGTAGTCTCGTTCACAGCACCTTCTTCCTTATGTTGATGTTTGCGAAAGAGAGATTTTTTTTGTTCCTGTACCGCTCTTCGATATTGATTCATCATTGATCCATGATGCATGACTCGATCGTCTCACTACTATCGTCGAGTTCCTCCAACTTCGCTATCGCGGCGAAGAAATCTGCATAGTGTCTTTCGAGGCCTTCTAACGCCTCCGGAATTGGCTCGGTGTCATCTCCAGCAAACTGCGCCCGGAACCGTTCAATCGCACTAATATTTTCGACGGAAATTCTCTTCTTAAGCTTTAGAACGAGAATGTACTAAAAAAATTTTTTTAGATCGAGGATGTACTAAAAAAATTTTTTTTAGATCGAGGATGTACTAAAAAAATTTTTTTTAGATCGAGGATGTACTAAAAAAATTTTTTTAGATCGAGAATGTACTAAAAAATTTTGTCATATCAAGGATGTACTAAAAAAATTGTTTTTAGATCGAGGATGTACTAAAAAAATTTTTTTTAGATCGAGGATGTACTAAAAAAATTTGTTTTAGATCGAGGATGTACTTAAAAAAATTTTTTTAGAACGAGGATGTACTAAAAAAATTTTTTTAGATCGAGGATGTACTAAACAAATTTTTTTTAGATCGAGGATGTACTACAAAAATTTTTTTTGATCGAGTAAGTACTAAAAATTTTTTTTTAGATCGAGGATGTACTAACAAAATTTTTTTAGATCGAGGATGTACTAAAAACATTTTTTTAGATCGAGGATGTACTAGAAAAATTTTTTTAAATCGAGGATGTACTAAAAAAAATTTTTTTAGATCGAGGATGTACTAAAAAAATTTTTTTAGATCGAGGATGTACTAAACAAATTTTTTTTAGATCGAGGATGTACTACAAAAATTTTTTTAGATCGAGGATGTTCTAAAAAAATTTTTTTAAATCGAGGATGTACTAAAAAAATTTTTTCATATTAAGGATGTACTAAAAAAATTTTTTTTTGATCGAGGATGTACTAAAAAAATTTTTTTTAGATCGAGGATGTACTAAAAAAATTTTTTTAGATCGAGGATGTACTAAAAAATTTTTTTTAGAACGAGGATAAACTAAAAAAATTTTTTCATATCAAGGATGTACTAAAAAAATTTTTTTCTAGATCGAGGATGTACTAAAAAATTTTTTTTGGATCAAGGATGTACTAAAAAAATTTTTTTAGATCGAGGATGTACTAAAAAAATTTTTTTAGATCGTTAATGTACTAAAAAATTTTTTTTTAGATCGAGGATGTACTAAAAAAATTTTTCATATCAAGGATGTACTTAGAAAAATTTTTTTTAGATCGAGGATGTACTAAAAAAATTTTTTTGGATCAAGGATGTACTAAAAAAATTTTTTTAGATCGAGGATGTACTAAAAAAATTTTTTTTAAATCGAGGATGTACTAAAAAAATTTTTTTAGATCGTGGATGTACTAAAAAATTTTTTTTTAGATCGAGGATGTACTAAAAAAATTTTTCATATCAAGGATGTACTTAAAAAAATTTTTTTTAGATCGAGGATGTACTAAAAAAATTTTTTTTGATCGAGGATGTACTAAAAAAATTTTTTTTAGATCGAGGATGTACCAAAAAAATTTTTTTTAGATCAAGGATGTACTAAAAAAATTTTTTTTAGATGGAGGATGTACTAAAAAAATTTTTTTAGATCGAGGATGTACTAAAAAAATTTTTTTCATATCAAGGATGTACTAAAAAAATTTTTTTAGATCGAGGATGTACTAAAAAAAATTTTTTCACATCAAGGATGTACTAAAAAAATTTTTTTAGATCGAGGATGTACAAAAAAAAATTTTTTCATATCAAGGATGTACTAAAAAATTTTTTTTAGATCGAGGATGTACTAAAAAAATTTTTTTAGATCGAGGATGTACTAAAAAAATTTTTTTAGATAGAGGATGTACTAAAAAAAAATTTTTTCATATCAAGGATGTACTAAAAAAATTTTTTTTAGATCGAGGATGTACTAAAAAAATTTTTTTTGATCTAGGACGTACTAAAAAAATTTTTTTTAGATCGAGGATGTACTAAAAAAATTTTTTTAGATCGAGGATGTACTAAAAAAATTTTTGTTGATCGAGGATGTACTAAAAAAATTTTTTTAGATCGAGGATGTACTAAAAAAAATTTTTTCATATCAAGGATGTACTAAAAAATTTTTTTTTAGATCGAGGATGTACTAAAAAAATTTTTTTTGATCGAGGATGTACTAAAAAAATCTTTTTTAGATCGAGGATGTACTAAAAAAATTTTTTTTGATCGAGGATGTACTAAAAAAATTTTTTCATATCAAGGATGTACTAAAAAAATTTTTTTTAGATCGAGGATGTACTAAAAATTTTTTTTTAGATCGAGGATGTGCTAAAAAAATTTTTTTTAGATCGAGGATGTACTAAAAAAATTTTTTTTGATCGAGGATGTACTAAAAAAATTTTTTTTGATCGAGGATGTACTAAAAAATTTTTTTTTAGATCGAAGATGTACTAAAAAATTTTTTTTAGATCGAGGATGTACTAAAAAATTTTTTTAGATCGAGGATGTACTAAAAAATTGTTTTTAGATCGAGGATGTACTAAAAAAACTTTTTTAGATCGAGGATGTACTAAAAAATTTTTTTTTCGATTGAGGATGTACTAAAAAAATTTTTTTTGATCGAGGATGTACTAAAAAAATTTTTTATAGATCGAGGATGTACTAAAAAAATTTTTTTCATATCAAGGATGTACTAAAAAAATTTTTTTTAGATCGAGGATGTACTAAAAAAATTTTTTTTGATCGAGGATGTACTACAAAATTTTTTTAGATCGAGGATGTACTAAAAAATTTTTTTTCATATCAAGGATGTACTAAAAAAATTTTTTTTAGATCGAGGATGTACTAAAAAATTTTTTTAGATCGAGGATGTACTAAAAAAATTTTTTTAGATCGAGGATGTACTAAAAAAAATTTTTTCATATCAAGGATGTACTAAAAAATTTTTTTTTAGAACGAGAATGTACTTAAAAAAATTTTTTTTAGATCGAGGATGTACTAAAAAAATTTTTTCATATCAAGGATGTACTAAAAAAATTTTTTTTAGATCGAGGATGTACTAAAACAATTTTTTTTAGATCGAGGATGTACTAAAAAAATTTTTTTAGATCGAGGATGTACTAAAAAAATTTTTTTTGATCGAGGATGTACTAGAAAAATTTTTTTTGATCGAGGATGTACTAAAACAATTCTTTTAGATCGAGGATGTACTAAAAAAATTTTTTTTCATATCAAGGATGTACTAAATAATTTTTTTTAGATCGTGGATGTACTAAAAAAATTTTTTTTGATCGAGGATGTACTAAAAAATTTTTTTTCATATCAAGGATGTACTAAAAAAATTTTTTTTAGATCGAGGATGTACTAAAAAAATTTTTTTTGATCGAGGATGTACAAAAAAAATTTTTTTAGATCGAGGATGTACTAAAAAAAATTTTTTCATATCAAGGATGCACTAAAAAATTTTTTTTTAGATCGGGGATGTACTAAAAAAATTTTTTTCAGATCGAGAATGTACTAAAAAAATTTTTTTAGATCGAGGATGTACTAAAAAAATTTTTTTAGATCGAGGATGTACTAAAAAAATGTTTTTCATATCAAGGATGTACTAAAAAAATTTTTTTTAGATCGATGATGTACTAAAAAAATTTTTTTTGATCGAGGATGTACTAAAAAAATTTTTTTAGATCGAGGATGTACTAAAAAAATTTTTTTCATATCAAGGATGTACTAAAAAAATTTTTTTTAGATCGAGGATGTACTAAAAAATTTTTTTTTAGATCGAGGATGTACTAAAAAAATTTTTTTAGATCGAGGATGTACTAAAAAAATTTTTTTTAGATCAAGGATGTACTAAAAAAATTTTTTTAGATCGAGGATGTACTAAAAAAATTTTTTTTAGAACGAGGATGTACTAAAAAAATTTTTTTTGATCGAGGATGTACTAAAAAAATTTTTTTAGATCAAGGATGTACTAAAAAAATTTTTTTTAGATCGAGGATGTACTAAAAAAATTTTTTTTGATCGAGGATGTACTAAAAAAATTCTTTTAGATCGAGGATGTACTAAAAAAATTTTTTTTAGATCGAGCATGTACTAAAAAAATTTTTTTTGATCGAGGATGTACTAAAAAAATTTTTTTTAGATCGAGGATGTACTAAAAAAATTTTTTTAAGATCGAGGATGTACTAAAAAAATTTTTTTAGATCGAGGATGTACTAAAAAAATTTTTTTTAGATCAAGGATGTACTAAAAAAATTTTTTTTGAACGAGGATGTACTAAAATAATTTTTTTAGATCGAGGATGTAATAAAAAAATTTTTTTAGATCGAGGATGTACTAAAAAAATTTTTTTCATATAAAGGATGTACTAAAAAAATTTTTTTTAGATCGAGGATGTACTAAAAAAGTTTTTTTTGATCGAGGATGTACTAAAAAAATTTTTTTTAGATCGAGGATGTATTAAAAAAATTTTTTAGATCGAGGATGTACTAAAAAAATTTTTTTTAGATCGAGGATGTACTGAAAAAATTTTTTTAGATCGAGGATGTACTAAAAAAATTTTTTTTAGATCGAGGATGTACTGAAAAATTTTTTTTAGATCGAGGATGCACTAAAAAAATTTGTTTAGATCGAGGATGTACTATAAAAAATTTTTTCATATCAAGGATGTACTAAAAAATTTTTTTTAGATCGAGGATGTACTAAAAAAATTTTTTTAGATCGAGGATGTACTAAACAAATTTTTTTAGATCGAGGATGTACTAAACAAATTTTTTTTGATCAAGGATGTACTAAAAAAATTTTTTTTGATCGAGGATGTACTAAAAAAATTTTTTTAGATCGAGGATGTACTAAACAAATTTTTTTTGATCAAGGATGTACTAAAAAAATTTTTTTTGATCGAGGATGTACTAAAAAAATTTTTTTTAGATCGAGGATGTACTAAAAAAATTTTTTTAGATCGAGGATGTACTAAAAAAATTTTTTCATATCAAGGATGTACTAAAAAAATTTTTTTAGATCGAGGATGTACTAAAAAAATTTTTTTTGATCGAGGATGTACTAAAAAAATTTTTTTAGATCGAGGATGTACTAAAAAAAATTTTTTCATATCAAGGATGTACTAAAAAAATTTTTTTAGATCGAGGATGTACTAAAAAAATTTTTTTTGATCGAGGATGTACTAAAAAAATTTTTTTAGATCGAGGATGTACTAAAAAAATTTTTTTTAGATCGAGGATGTACTAAAAAAATTTTTTTAGATCGAGGATGTACTAAAAAAATTTTTTTCATATCAAGGATGTACTAAAAAAATTCTTTTAGATCGAGGATGTACTAAAAAAATTTTTTTTGATCGAGGATGTACTAAAAAAATTTTTTTAGATCGATGATGTACTAAAAAAAATTTTTTCATATCAAGGATGTACTAAAAAAATTTTTTTAGATCGAGGATGTACTAAAAAAATTTTTTTTGATCGAGGATGTACTAAAAAAATTTTTTTAGATCGAGGATGTACTAAAAAAATTTTTTCATATCAAGGATGTACTAAAAAAATTTTTTTAGATCGAGGATGTACTAAAAAAATTTTTTTTGATCGAGGATGTACTAAACAAATTTTTTTAGATCGAGGATGTACTAAAAAATTTTTTTTAGATCGAGGATGTACTAAAAAAATTTTTTTAGATCGAGGATGTACTAAAAAAATTTTTTTAGATCGAGGATGTACTAAAAACATTTGTTTTAGATCGAGGATGTACTAAAAAAATTTTTTTTGATCGAGGATGTACTAAAAAAAATTTTTTTGATCGAGGATGTACTAAAAAAATTTTTTTCATATCAAGGATGTACTAAAAAAATTTTTTTTAGATCAAGGATGTACTAAAAAAATTTTTTTTGATCGAGGATGTACTAAAATAATTTTTTTTAGATCGAGGATGTACTAAAAAAATTTTTTTCATATCAAAGATGCACTACAAACATTTGTTTTAGATCGAGGATGTACTAAAAAAATTGTTTTTGATCGAGGATGTACTAAAAAAATTTTTTTTAGATCGAGGATGTACTAAAAAAATTTTTTTTGATCGAAGATGTACTAAAAAAATTTTTTTTAGATCGAGGATGTACTAAAAAAATTTTTTTTTGATCGAGGATGTACTAAAAAATTTTGTTTAGATCGAGGATGTACTAAAAAAATTTTTTAGATCGAGGATGTACTAAAAAAATTTTTTTTAGATCGAGGATGTACTAAAAAAATTTTTTTAGATCGGGGATGTACTAAAAAAATTTTTTTTAAATCGAGAATGTACTAAAAAAATTTTTTTAGATCGAGGATGTACTAAAAAAATTTTTTTTAGATCGAGGATGTACTAAAAAAATTTTTTTAGATCGAGGATGTACTAAAAAAATTTTTTTTAGATCGAGGATGTACTAAAAAAATTTTTTTAGATCGAGGATGTACTAAAAAAATTTTTTTTAGATCGAGGATGTACTAAAAAAATTTTTTTTGATCGAGGATGTACTAAAAAAATTTTTTTAGATCGAGGATGTACTAAAAAAAATTTTTTTTGATCGAGGATGTACTAAAAAAATTTTTTTCATATCGAGGATGTACTAAAAAAATTTTTTTTGATCGAGGATGTACTAAAAAAATTTTTTTTAGATCGAGGATGTACTAAAAAAATTTTTTTAGATCGAGGATGTACTAAAAAATTTTGTTTAGATCGAGGATGTACTAAAAAAATTTTTTAGATCGAGGATGTACTAAAAAAATTTTTTTTAGATCGAGGATGTACTAAAAAAATTTTTTTAGATCGGGGATGTACTAAAAAAATTTTTTTTAAATCGAGAATGTACTAAAAAAATTTTTTTAGATCGAGGATGTACTAAAAAAATTTTTTTTAGATCGAGGATGTACTAAAAAAATTTTTTTAGATCGAGGATGTACTAAATAAATTTTTTTCATGTCAAGGATGTACTAAAAAAATTTTTTTTAGATCGAGGATGTACTAAAAAAATTTTTTTAGATCGAGGATGTACTAAAAAAATTTTTTTAGATCGAGGATGTACTAGAAAAATTTTTTTTAAATCGAGGATGTACTAAAAAAATTTTTTTTAGATCGAGGATGTACTAAAAAAATTTTTTTAGATCGAGGATGTACTAAAAAATTTTTTATCATATCAAGGATGTACTAAAAAAATTTTTTTTAGATCGAGGATGTACTAAAAAAATTTTTTTAGATCGAGGATGTACTAAAAAAATTTTTTTAGATCGAGGATGTACTAAAAAAATTTTTTTTAAATCGAGGATGTACTAAAAAAATTTTTTTTGATCGAGGATGTACTAAAAAAATTTTATTTGATCGAGGATGTACTAAAAAAATTTTTTTCATATCAAGTATGTACTAAAAAAATTTTTTTTAGATCGAGGATGTACTAAAAAATTTTTTTTTGATCGAGGATGTACTAAAAAAATTTTTTTAGATCGAGGATGTACTAAAAAAATTTTTTTAGATCGAGGATGTACTAAAAAAATTTGTTTTAGATCGAGGATGTACTAAAAAAATTTTTTTTGATCGAGGATGTACTAAAAAAATTTTTTTAGATCGAGGATGTACTAAAAAAAATTTTTTTTGATCGAGGATGTACTAAAAAAATTTTTTTCATATCGAGGATGTACTAAAAAAATTTTTTTTGATCGAGGATGTACTAAAAAAATTTTTTTTAGATCGAGGATGTACTAAAAAAATTTTTTTAGATCGAGGATGTACTAAAAAATTTTTTTTTAGATCGAGGATGTACTAAAAAAATTTTTTTTGATCGAGGATGTACTAAAAAATTTTTTTTTAGATCGAGGATGTACTAAAAAAATTTTTTTTGATCGAGGATGTACTAAAAAAATTTTTCATATCAAGGATGTACTAACAAAATTTTTTTTAGATCGAGGATGTACTAAAAAATTTTTTTAGATCGAGGATGTACTGAAAAAAATTTTTTCATATCAAGGATGTACTAAAAAAATTTTTTTTAGATCGAGGATGTACTAAAAAATTTTTTTTTGATCTAGGATGTACTAAAAAAATTTTTTTGATCGAGGATGTACTAAAAAAATTTTTTTAGATCGAGGATGTACTAAAAAAATTTTTTAGATCGAGGATGTACTAAAAAAATATTTTTTAGATCGAGGATGTACTAAAAAAATTTTTTTAGATCGAGGATGTACTACAAAAATTTTTTTCATATCAAGGATGTACTAAAAAAATTTTTTTTAGATCGAGGATGTACTAAAAAAATTTTTTTTGATCGAGGATGTATTAAAAAAATTTTTTTAGATCGAGGATGTACTAAAAAAATTTTTTTCATATCAAGGATGTACTAAAAAATTTTTTTTTAGATCGAGGATGTACTAAAAAAATTTTTTTTGATCTAGGATGTACTAAAAAATTTTTTTTTGATCGAGGATGTACTAAAAAAATTTTTCATATCAAGGATGTACTAAAAAAATTTTTTTTAGATCGAGGATGTACTAAAAAATTTTTTTAGATCGAGGATGTACTGAAAAAAATTTTTTCATATCAAGGATGTACTAAAAAAATTTTTTTTAGATCGAGGATGTACTAAATAAATTTTTTTTGATCTAGGATGTACTAAAAAAATTTTTTTGATCGAGGATGTACTAAAAAAATTTTTTTAGATCGAGGATGTACTAAAAAAATTTTTTAGATCGAGGATGTACTAAAAAAATTTTTTTTAGATCGAGGATGTACTAAAAAAATTTTTTTTAGATCGAGGATGTACTAAAAAAATTTTTTTAGATCGAGGATGTACTAAAAAAAATTTTTTCATATCAAGGATGTACTAAAAATTTTTTTTTAGATCGAGGATGTACTTAAAAATTTTTTTAGATCGAGGATGTACTGAAAAAAATTTTTTCATATCAAGGATGTACTAAAAAAATTTTTTTGATCGAGGATGTACTAAAAAAATTTTTTTAGATCGAGGATGTACTAAAAAAATTTTTTAGATCGAGGATGTACTAAAAAAATTTTTTTTAGATCGAGGATGTACTAAAAAAATTTTTTTTAGATCGAGGATTTACTAAAAAAATTTTTTTAGATCGAGGATATACTAAAAAAATTTTTTTCATATCAAGGATGTACTAAAAAAATTTTTTTTAGATCGAGGATGTACTAAAAAAATTTTTTTTGAACGAGGATGTACTAAAAAAATTTTTTTTAGATCGAGGATGTACTAAAAAAATTTTTTTAGATCGAGGATGTACTAAAAAATTTTTTTAGATCGAGGATGTACTAAAAAAATATTTTTTAGATCGAGGATGTACTAAAAAAATTTTTTTAGATCGAGGATGTACTAAAAAAATTTTTTTAAATCGAGGATGTACTAAAAAAATTTTTTAGATCTACTACTAAAAAAATTTTTTTAGATCGAGGATGTACTAAAAAAATTTTTTTTAGGTCGAGGATGTACTAAAAAAATTTTTTTTAGGTCGAGGATGTACTAAAAAAATTTTTCATATCAAGGATGTACTAAAAAAATTTTTTTTAGATCGAGGATGTACTAAAAAATTTTTTTAGATCGAGGATGTACTGAAAAAAATTTTTTCATATCAAGGATGTACTAAAAATTTTTTTTTAGATCGAGGATGTACTAAAAAAATTTTTTTTAGATCGAGGATGTACTAAAAAAATTTTTTTTGATCTAGGATGTACTAAAAAAATTTTTTTGATCGAGGATGTACTAAAAAAATTTTTTTAGATCGAGGATGTACTAAAAAAATTTTTTAGATCGAGGATGTACTAAAAAAATTTTTTTTAGATCGAGGATGTACTAAAAAAATTTTTTTTAGATCGAGGATGTACTAAAAAAATTTTTTTTGATCTAGGATGTACTAAAAAAATTTTTTTGATCGAGGATGTACTAAAAAAATTTTTTTAGATCGAGGATGTACTAAAAAAATTTTTTAGATCGAGGATGTACTAAAAAAATTTTTTTTAGATCGAGGATGTACTAAAAAAATTTTTTTTAGATCGAGGATGTACTAAAAAAATTTTTTTAGATCGAGGATGTACTAAAAAAAATTTTTTCATATCAAGGATGTACTAAAAATTTTTTTTTAGATCGAGGATGTACTAAAAAATTTTTTTAGATCGAGGATGTACTGAAAAAAATTTTTTCATATCAAGGATGTACTAAAAAAATTTTTTTGATCGAGGATGTACTAAAAAAATTTTTTTAGATCGAGGATGTACTAAAAAAATTTTTTAGATCGAGGATGTACTAAAAAAATTTTTTTTAGATCGAGGATGTACTAAAAAAATTTTTTTTAGATCGAGGATGTACTAAAAAAATTTTTTTAGATCGAGGATATACTAAAAAAATTTTTTTCATATCAAGGATGTACTAAAAAAATTTTTTTTAGATCGAGGATGTTCTAAAAAAATTTTTTTTGAACGAGGATGTACTAAAAAAATTTTTTTTAGATCGAGGATGTACTAAAAAAATTTTTTTAGATCGAGGATGTACTAAAAAATTTTTTTAGATCGAGGATGTACTAAAAAAATATTTTTTAGATCGAGGATGTACTAAAAAAATTTTTTTAGATCGAGGATGTACTAAAAAAATTTTTTTTAGATCGAGGATGTACTAAAAAAATTTTTTTTGAACGAGGATGTACTAAAAAAATTTTTTTGATCGAGGATGTACTAAAAAAATTTTTTTAGATCGAGGATGTACTAAAAAAATTTTTTAGATCGAGGATGTACTAAAAAAATTTTTTTTAGATCGAGGATGTACTAAAAAAATTTTTTTTAGATCGAGGATGTACTAAAAAAATTTTTTTAGATCGAGGATGTACTAAAAAAAATTTTTTCATATCAAGGATGTACTAAAAATTTTTTTTTAGATCGAGGATGTACTAAAAAATTTTTTTAGATCGAGGATGTACTGAAAAAAATTTTTTCATATCAAGGATGTACTAAAAAAATTTTTTTGATCGAGGATGTACTAAAAAAATTTTTTTAGATCGAGGATGTACTAAAAAAATTTTTTAGATCGAGGATGTACTAAAAAAATTTTTTTTAGATCGAGGATGTACTAAAAAAATTTTTTTTAGATCGAGGATGTACTAAAAAAATTTTTTTAGATCGAAGATGTACTAAAAAATTTTTTTTTAGATCGAGGATGTACTAAAAAAATTTTTTTTGATCGAGGATGTACTAAAAAATTTTTTTCATATCAAGGATGTACTAAAAAAATTTTTTTTAGATCGAGGATGTACTAAAAAAATTTTTTTTAGATCGAGGATGTACTAAAAAAATTTTTTTAGATCGAGGATGTACTAAAAAAAATTTTTTTCATATCAAGGATGTACTAAAAATTTTTTTTTAGATCGAGGATGTACTAAAAAATTTTTTTAGATCGAGGATGTACTGAAAAAAATTTTTTCATATCAAGGATGTACTAAAAAAATTTTTTTGATCGAGGATGTACTAAAAAAATTTTTTTAGATCGAGGATGTACTAAAAAAATTTTTTAGATCGAGGATGTACTAAAAAAATTTTTTTTAGATCGAGGATGTACTAAAAAAATTTTTTTTAGATCGAGGATGTACTAAAAAAATTTTTTTAGATCGAGGATATACTAAAAAAATTTTTTTCATATCAAGGATGTACTAAAAAAATTTTTTTTAGATCGAGGATGTACTAAAAAAATTTTTTTTGAACGAGGATGTACTAAAAAAATTTTTTTTAGATCGAGGATGTACTAAAAAAATTTTTTTAGATCGAGGATGTACTAAAAAATTTTTTTAGATCGAGGATGTACTAAAAAAATATTTTTTAGATCGAGGATGTACTAAAAAAATTTTTTTAGATCGAGGATGTACTAAAAAAATTTTTTTCATATCAAGGATGTACTAAAAAAATTTTTTTTAGATCGAGGATGTACTAAAAAAATTTTTTTTGATCGAGGATGTATTAAAAAAATTTTTTTAGATCGAGGATGTACTAAAAAAATTTTTTTCATATCAAGGATGTACTAAAAAATTTTTTTTTAGATCGAGGATGTACTAAAAAAATTTTTTTTGATCGAGGATGTATTAAAAAAATTTTTTTAGATTGAGGATGTACTAAAAAAAATTTTTTCATATCAAGGATGTACTAAAAAATTTTTTTTTAGATCGAGGATGTACTAAAAAAATTTTTTTTGATCTAGGATGTACTAAAAAAATTTTTTTTGATCGAGGATGTACTAAAAAAATTTTTCATATCAAGGATGTACTAAAAAAATTTTTTTTAGATCGAGGATGTACTAAAAAATTTTTTTAGATCGAGGATGTACTGAAAAAAATTTTTTCATATCAAGGATGTACTAAAAAAATTTTTTTTAGATCGAGGATGTACTAAAAAAATTTTTTTTGATCTAGGATGTACTAAAAAAATTTTTTTGATCGAGGATGTACTAAAAAAATTTTTTTAGATCGAGGATGTACTAAAAAAATTTTTTAGATCGAGGATGTACTAAAAAAATTTTTTTTAGATCGAGGATGTACTAAAAAAATTTTTTTTAGATCGAGGATGTACTAAAAAAATTTTTTTAGATCGAGGATGTAATAAAAAAATTTTTTTCATATCAAGGATGTACTAAAAAAATTTTTTTTAGATCGAGGATGTACTAAAAAAATTTTTTTTGATCGAGGATGTACTAAAAAAATTTTTTTTAGATCGAGGATGTACTAAAAAAATTTTTTTAGATCGAAGATGTACTAAAAAATTTTTTTTTAGATCGAGGATGTACTAAAAAAATTTTTTTTGATCGAGGATGTACTAAAAAAATTTTTTTCATATCAAGTATGTACTAAAAAAATTTTTTTTAGATCGAGGATGTACTAAAAAAATTTTTTTTAGATCGAGGATGTACTAAAAAAATTTTTTTAGATCGAGGATGTAATAAAAAAATTTTTTTCATATCAAGGATGTACTAAAAAAATTTTTTTTAGATCGAGGATGTACTAAAAAAATTTGTTTTGATCGAGGATGTACTAAAAAAATTTTTTTAGATCGAGGATGTACTAAAAAAATTTTTTTAGATCGAGGATGTACTAAAAAAAATTTTTTCATATCAAGGATGTACTAAAAATTTTTTTTAGATCGAGGATGTACTAAAAAATTTTTTAGATCGAGGATGTACTAAAAAAATTTTTTTTAGATCGAGGATGTACTAAAAAAATTTTTTTTAGATCGAGGATGTACTAAAAAAATTTTTTTAGATCGAGGATGTAATAAAAAAATTTTTTTCATATCAAGGATGTACTAAAAAAATTTTTTTTAGATCGAGGATGTACTAAAAAAATTTTTTTTGATCGAGGATGTACTAAAAAAATTTTTTTTAGATCGAGGATGTACTAAAAAAATTTTTTTAGATCGAAGATGTACTAAAAAATTTTTTTTTAGATCGAGGATGTACTAAAAAAATTTTTTTTGATCGAGGATGTACTGAAAAAAATTTTTTCATATCAAGGATGTACTAAAAAAATTTTTTTTAGATCGAGGATGTACTAAAAAAATTTTTTTTGATCTAGGATGTACTAAAAAAATTTTTTTGATCGAGGATGTACTAAAAAATTTTTTTTAGATCGAGGATGTACTAAAAAAATTTTTTAGATCGAGGATGTACTAAAAAAATTTTTTTTAGATCGAGGATGTACTAAAAAAATTTTTTTTAGATCGAGGATGTACTAAAAAAATTTTTTTAGATCGAGGATATACTAAAAAAATTTTTTTCATATCAAGGATGTACTAAAAAAATTTTTTTTAGATCGAGGATGTACTAAAAAAATTTTTTTTGATCGAGGATGTACTAAAAAAATTTTTTTTAGATCGAGGATGTACTAAAAAAATTTTTTTAGATCGAGGATGTACTAAAAAATTTTTTTTTAGATCGAGGATGTACTAAAAAAATTTTTTTTGATCGAGGATGTACTAAAAAAATTTTTCATATCAAGGATGTACTAAAAAAATTTTTTTTAGATCGAGGATGTACTAAAAAATTTTTTTAGATCGAGGATGTACTGAAAAAATTTTTTTCATATCAAGGATGTACTAAAAAAATTTTTTTTAGATCGAGGATGTACTAAAAAAATTTTTTTTGATCTAGGATGTACTAAAAAAATTTTTTTGATCGAGGATGTACTAAAAAAATTTTTTTAGATCGAGGATGTACTAAAAAAATTTTTTAGATCGAGGATGTACTAAAAAAATATTTTTTAGATCGAGGATGTACTAAAAAAATTTTTTTAGATCGAGGATGTACTAAAAAATTTTTTTTCATATCAAGGATGTACTAAAAAAATTTTTTTTAGATCGAGGATGTACTAAAAAAATTTTTTTTGATCGAGGATGTATTAAAAAAATTTTTTTAGATCGAGGATGTACTAAAAAAATTTTTTTCATATCAAGGATGTACTAAAAAATTTTTTTTTAGATCGAGGATGTACTAAAAAATTTTTTTTTGATCGAGGATGTATTAAAAAAATTTTTTTAGATCGAGGATGTACTGAAAAAAATTTTTTCATATCAAGGATGTACTAAAAAAATTGTTTTTAGATCGAGGATGTACTAAAAAATTTTTTTTTGATCGAGGATGTTAAAAAAAAATTTTTTTTAGATCGAGGATGTACTAAAAAAATTTTTTTAGATCGAGGATGTACTAAAAAAAATTTTTTCATATCAAGGATGTACTAAAAAATTTTTTTTAGATCGAGGATGTACTAAAAAAATTTTTTTTGATCTAGGATGTACTAAAAAAATTTTTTTTAGATCGAGGATGTACTAAAAAAATTTTTTTAGATCGAGGATGTACTAAAAAAATTTTTTTAGATCGAGGATGTACTAAAAAAATTTTTTTCATATCAAGGTTGTACTAAAAAAATTTTTTTTGATCGAGGATGTACTAAAAAAATTTTTTCATATCAAGGATGTACTAAAAAAATTTTTTTTAGATCGAGGCTGTACTAAAAAATTTTTTTAGATCGAGGATGTACTAAAAAAATTTTTTTCATATCAAGGATGTACTAAAAAATTTTTTTTTAGATCGAGGATGTACTAAAAACATTTTTTTTGATCGAGGATGTATTAAAAAAATTTTTTTAGATCGAGGATGTACTAAAAAAATTTTTTTCATATCAAGGATGTACTAAAAAAATTTTTTTTAGATCGAGGATGTACTAAAAAAATTTTTTTTGATCGAGGATGTACTAAAAAATTTTTTTTAGATCGAGGATGTACTAAAAAAATTTTTTTTGATCTAGGATGTACTAAAAAAATTCTTTTTGATCGAGGATGTACTAAAAAAATTTTTCATATCAAGGATGTACTAAAAAAATTTTTTTTAGATCGAGGATGTACTAAAAAATTTTTTTAGATCGAGGATGTACTGAAAAAAATTTTTTCATATCAAGGATGTACTAAAAAAATTTTTTTTAGATCGAGGATGTACTAAAAAAATTTTTTTTGATCTAGGATGTACTAAAAAAATTTTTTTGATCGAGGATGTACTAAAAAAATTTTTTTTAGATCGAGGATGTACTAAAAAAATTTTTTAGATCGAGGATGTACTAAAAAAATATTTTTTAGATCGAGGATGTACTAAAAAAAATTTTTTAGATCGAGGATGTACTAAAAAAATTTTTTTCATATCAAGGATGTACTAAAAAATTTTTTTTTAGATCGAGGATGTACTAAAAAAATTTTTTTTGATCGAGGATGTATTAAAAAAATTTTTTTAGATCGAGGATGTACTAAAAAAATTTTTTTCATATCAAGGATGTACTAAAAAATTTTTTTTTAGATCGAGGATGTACTAAAAAAATTTTTTTTGATCGAGGATGTACTAAAAAAATTTTTCATATCAAGGATGTACTAAAAAAATTTTTTTTAGATCGAGGATGTACTAAAAAAAATTTTTTCATATCAAGGATGTACTAAAAAATTTTTTTTTGATCTAGGATGTACTAAAAAAATTTTTTTCAGATCGAGGATGTACTAAAAAAATTTTTTTTGATCGAGGATGTACTAAAAAAATTTTTTTTAGATCGAGGATGTACTTAAAAAATTTTTTTAGATCGAGGATGTACTAAAAAATTTTTTTTTAGATCGAGGATGTACTTAAAAAATTTTTTTTGATCGAGGATGTACTAAACAAATTTTTTTAGATCGAGGATGTACTAAAAAAATTTGTTCATATCAAGGATGTACTAAAAAAATTTTTTTCAGATCGAGGATGTACTAAAAAATTTTTTTAGATCGAGGATGTACTAAAAAAATTTTTTTTAGATCGAGAATGTACTAAAAAAATTTTTTTTAGATCGAGGATGTACTGAAAAAATTTTTTTTGATCGAGGATGTACTAAAAAAATTTTTTTAGATCGAGGATGTACTAAAAAAATTTGTTCATATCAAGGATGTACTAAAAAAATTTTTTTCAGATCGAGGATGTACTAAAAAATTTTTTTAGATCGAGGATGTACTAAAAAAATTTTTTTTAGATCGAGGATGTACTTAAAAAATTTTTTTAGATCGAGGATGTACTAAAAAATTTTTTTTTAGATCGAGGATGTACTAAAAAAATTTTTTTTGATCGAGGATGTACTAAAAAAATTTTTTTCATATCAAGGATGTACTAAAAAAATTTTTTTTAGATCGAGGATGTACTAAAAAAATTTTTTTTGATCGAGGATGTATTAAAAAAATTTTTTTAGATCGAGGATGTACTAAAAAAAATTTTTTCATATCAAGGATGTACTAAAAAATTTTTTTTTAGATCGAGGATGTACTAAAAAAATTTTTTAGATCGAGGATGTACTAAAAAAATTTTTTTTACATCGAGGATGTACTAAAAAAATTTTTTTTGATCGAGGATGTACTAAAAAAATTTTTTCATATCAAGGATGTACTAAAAAAATTTTTTTTAGATCGAGGATGTACTAAAAAAATTTTTTTTGATCGAGGATGTACTAAAAAAATTTTTTTTAGATCGAGGATGTACTAAAAAAATTTTTTTAGATCGAGGATGTACTAAAAAAATTTTTTTAGATCGAGGATGTACTAAAAAAATTTTTTTTGATCGAGGATGTACTAAAAAAAATTTTTTTAGATCGAGGATGTACTAAAAATTTTTTTTTAGCTCTAGGATGTATTAAAAAAATTTTTTTTGATCGAGGATGTACTAAAAAAATTTTTTTTAGATCGAGGATGTACTAAAAAATTTTTTTTAGTTCGAGGATGTATTAAAAAAATTTTTTTAGATCGAGGATGTACTAAAAAATTTTTTTTAGATCGAGGATGTACTAAAAAAAATTTTTTTGATCGAGGATGTACTAAAAAAATTTTTTTTAGATCGAGGATGTACTAAAAAATTTTTTTTAGATCGAGGATGTACTAAAAAATTTTTTTTTAGATCGAGGATGTACTAAAAAAATTTTTTTAGATCGAGGATGTACTAAAAAAATTTTTTTAGATCGAGGATGTTCCAAAAAAAATTTTTTTTAGGTCGAGGATGTACTAAAAAAATTTTCTTAGTTCGAGGATGTACTAAACAAATTTTTTTAGATCGAGGATGTACTAAAAAAATTTTTTTTAAATCGAGGATGTACTAAAAAAATTTTTTTAGACCGAGGATGTACTAGAAAAATTTTTTTTAGATCGAGGATGTACTAAAAAAATTTTTTTTGATCGAGGATGTACTAAAAAATTTTTTTTTCGATCGAGGATGTGCTAAAAAAATTTTTTTTAGATCGAGGATGTACTAAAAAATTTTTTTTAAATCGAGGATGTACTAAAAAAATTTTTTTAGATCGAGGATGTACTAAAAAAATTTTTTTTATATCGAGGATGTACTAAAAAAATTTTTTTTAGATCGAGGATGTACTAAAAAATTTTTTTTAAATCGAGGATGTACTAAAAAAATTTTTTTAGATCGAGGATGTACTAAAAAAATTTTTTTTTGATCGAGGATGTACTAAAAAAATTTTTTTAGATCGAGGATGTACTAAAAAAATTTTTTTAGATCGAGGATGTACTAAAAAAATTTTTTCTAGATCGAGGATGTACTAAAAAAATTTTTTAGATCGAGGATGTACTAGAAAAATTTTTTTTAAATCGAGGATGTACTAATAAAAAATTTTTTTCATATCAAGGATGTACTAAAAAAATTTTTTTAGATCGAGGATGTACTAAAAAAATTTTTTAGATCGAGGATGTACTAAAAAAATTTTTTTTAGGTCGAGGATGTACTAAAAAAATTTTTTTAGATCGAGGATGTACTAAAAAAATTTTTTTTAGATCGAGGATGTACTAAAAAAATTTTTTTTAGATCGAGGATGTACTAAAAAAATTTATTTAGATCGAGGATGTACTAAAAAATTTTTTTTAGATCGAGGATGTACTAAAAAAATTTTTTTAGATCGAGGATGTACTAAAAAAATTTTTTTAGATCGAGGATGTACTAAAAAATTTTTTTTTGATCGGGGATGTACTAAAAAAATTTTTTCATATCAAGGATGTACTAAAAAAATTTTTTTAGTCGAGGATGTACTAAAAAAATTTTTTTTAGATCGAGGGTGTACTGAAAAAATTTTTTTAAATCGAGGATGTACTAAAAAAATTTTTTTAAATCGAGGATGTACTAAAAAAATTTTTTTAGATCGAGGATGTACTAAAAAAATTTTTTAAGATCGAGGATGTACTAAAAAAATTTTTTTAGATCGAGGATGTACTAAAAAAATTTTTTTTGATCGAGGATGTACTAAAAAAATTTTTTCATATCAAGGATGTACTAAAAAAATTTTTTTCATATCAAGGATGTACTAAAAAAATTTTTTTTAGATCGAGGGTGTACTAAAAAAATTTTTTTAGATCGAGGATGTACTAAAAAAATTTTTTTTGATCGAGGATGTACTAAAAAAATTTTTTTCATATCAAGGATGTACTAAAAAAATTTTTTTTAAATCGAGGATGTACTAACAAAACTTTTTTCATATCAAGGATGTACTAAAAAAATTTTTTTTAAATCTAGGATGTACTAAAAAAAATTTTTTCATATCAAGGATGTACTAAAAAATTTTTTTTTAGATCGAGGATGTACTAAAAAAATTTTTTTAGATCGAGGATGTACTAAAAAAATTTTTTTTAAATCGAGGATGTACTAAAAAAATTTTTTTTAAATCGAGGATGTACTAAAAAAATTTTTTTAGATCGAGGATGTACTAAAAAAATTTTTTTTAGGTCAAGGATGTACTAAAAAAATTTTTTTAGATCGAGGATGTACTAAAAAAATTTTTTTTAGGTCGAGGATGTACTAAAAAAATTTTTTTTAGGTCGAGGATGTACTAAAAAAATTTTTTTAGATCGAGGATGTACTAAAAAAATTTTTTTTAGGTCGAGGATGTACTAAAAAAATTTTTTTAGATCGAGGATGTACTAAAAAAATTTTTTTTAGATCGAGGATGTACTAAAAAAATTTTTTTAAATCGAGGATGTACTAAAAAAATTTTTTTTAAATCGAGGATGTACTAAAAAAATTTTTTTAGATCGAGGATGTACTAAAAAATTTTTTTTTAAATCGAGGATGTACTAAAAAAATTTTTTTTGATCGAGGATGTACTAAAAAAATTTTTTTTAGGTCGAGGATGTACTAAAAAAATTTTTTTAGATCGAGGATGTACTAAAAAAATTTTTTTTAGATCGAGGATGTACTAAAAAAATTTTTTTAGATCGAGGATGTACTAAAAAAAATTTTTTTAAATCGAGGATGTACTAAAAAAATTTTTATAGATCGAGGATGTACTAAAAAGATTTTTTTTAGATCGAGGATGTACTAAAAAAATTTTTTTAGATCGAGGATGTACTAAAAAAAATTTTTTAAATCGAGGATGTACTAAAAAAATTTTTTTTAAATCGAGGATGTACTAAAAAAATTTTTTTAGATCGAGGATGTACTAAAAAAATTTTTTTTAGGTCGAGGATGTACTAAAAAAATTTTTTTAGATCGAGGATGTACTAAATAAATTTTTTTTAGGTCGAGGATGTACTAAAAAAATTTTTTTAGATCGAGGATGTACTAAAAAAATTTTTTTTAGATCGAGGATGTACTAAAAAATTTTTTTTAAATCGAGGGTGTACTAAAAAAAATTTTTTCATATCAAGGATGTACTAAAAAAATTTTTTTTAGATCGAGGATGTACTAAAAAAATTTTTTTAGATCAAGGATGTACTAAAAAATTTTTTTTTAAATCGAGGATGTACTAAAAAAATTTTTTTAGATCGAGGATGTACTAAAAAAATTTTTTTTAGATCGAGGATGTACTAAAAAATTTTTTTAAATCGAGGATGTACTAAAAAAAATTTTTTCATATCAAGGATGTACTAAAAAAATTTTTTTTAGATCGAGGATGTACTAAAAAAATTTTTTTAGATCGAGGATGTACTAAAAAATTTTTTTTTAAATCGAGGATGTACTAAAAAATTTTTTTTAGATCGAGGATGTACTAAAAAAAATTTTTTCATATCAAGGATGTACTAAAAAAATTTTTTTTAGATCGAGGATGTACTAAAAAAATTTTTTTAGATCGAGGATGTACTAAAAAATTTTTTTTTAAATCGAGGATGTACTAAAAAAATTTTTTTAGATCGAGGATGTACTAAAAAAATTTTTTTAGGTCGAGGATGTACTAAAAAAATTTTTTTAGATCGAGGATGTACTAAATAAATTTTTTTTAGGTCGAGGATGTACTAAAAAAATTTTTTTAGATCGAGGATGTACTAAAAAAATTTTTTTTAGATCGAGGATGTACTAAAAAATTTTTTTTAAATCGAGGGTGTACTAAAAAAAATTTTTTCATATCAAGGATGTACTAAAAAAATTTTTTTAGATCGAGGATGTACTAAAAAAATTTTTTTTAGGTCGAGGATGTACTAAAAAAATTTTTTTAGATCGTCGATGTACTAAAAAAATTTTTTTTAGATCGAGGATGTACTAAAAAAATTTTTTTAGATCGAGGATGTACTAAAAAAATTTTTTTTAGATCGAGGATGTACTAAAAAATTTTTTTTAAATCGAGGATGTACTAAAAAAAATTTTTTCATATCAAGGATGTACTAAAAAAATTTTTTTTAGATCGAGGATGTACTAAAAAAATTTTTTTAGATCGAGGATGTAATAAAAATTTTTTTTTAAATCGAGGATGTACTAAAAAAATTTTTTTTAGATCGAGGATGTACTAAAAAAAATTTTTTCATATCAAGGATGTACTAAAAAAATTTTTTTAGATCGAGGATGTACTAAAAAAATTTTTTTTAGATCGAGGATGTACTAAAAAATTTTTTTTAAATCGAGGATGTACTAAAAAAAATTTTTTCATATCAAGGATGTACTAAAAAAATTTTTTTTAGATCGAGGATGTACTAAAAAAATTTTTTTAGATCGAGGATGTACTAAAAAAATTTTTTTAAATCGAGGATGTACTAAAAAAATTTTTTTTAAATCGAGGATGTACTAAAAAAATTTTTTTAGATCGAGGATGTACTAAAAAAATTTTTTTTAGGTCGAGGATGTACTAAAAAAATTTTTTTAAATCGAGGATGTACTAAAAAATTTTTTTTTAAATCGAGGATGTACTAAAAAAATTTTTTTAGATCGAGGATGTACTAAAAAAATTTTTTTTAGATCGAGGATGTACTAAAAAATTTTTTTTAAATCGAGGATGTACTAAAAAAAATTTTTTCATATCAAGGATGTACTAAAAAAATTTTTTTTAGATCGAGGATGTACTAAAAAAATTTTTTTAGATAGAGGATGTACTAAAAAAATTTTTTTTAAATCGAGGATGTACTAAAAAAATTTTTTTAGATCGAGGATGTACTAAAAAAATTTTTTTTAGGTCGAGGATGTACTAAAAAAATTTTTTTAGATCGAGGATGTACTAAAAAAATTTTTTTTAGGTCGAGGATGTACTAAAAAAATTTTTTTAGATCGAGGATGTACTAAAAAAATTTTTTTTAGATCGAGGATGTACTAAAAAATTTTTTTTAAATCGAGGATGTACTAAAAAAATTTTTTTTAAATCGAGGATGTACTAAAAAAATTTTCTTAGATCGAGGATGTACTAAAAAAATTTTTTTTAGATCGAGGATGTACTAAAAAAATTTTTTTTAGGTCGAGGATGTACTAAAAAAATTTTTTTAGATCGAGGATGTACTAAAAAAATTTTTTTTAGGTCGAGGATGTACTAAAAAAATTTTTTTAGATCAAGGATGTACTAAAAAAATTTTTTTAGGTCGAGGATGTACTAAAAAAATTTTTTTTAGGTCGAGGATGTACTAAAAAAATTTTTTTAGATCGAGGATGTACTAAAAAAATTTTTTTTAAATCGAGGATGTACTAAAAAAATTTTTTTAGATCGAGGATGTACTAAAAAAATTTTTTTAAATCGAGGATGTACTAAAAAAATTTTTTTTAAATCGAGGATGTACTAAAAAATTTTTTTTAGATCGAGGATGTACTAAAAAAATTTTTTTAGGTCGAGGATGTACTAAAAAAATTTTTTTTAGGTCGAGGATGTACTAAAAAAATTTTTTTAGATCGAGGATGTACTAAAAAAATTTTTTTTAAATCGAGGATGTACTAAAAAAATTTTTTTAGATCGAGGATGTACTAAAAAAATTTTTTTTAGGTCGAGGATGTACTAAAAAAATTTTTTTAGATCGAGGATGTACTAAAAAAATTTTTTTTAGGTCGAGGATGTACTAAAAAAATTTATTTAGATCGAGGATGTACTAAAAAAATTTTTTTAAATCGAGGATGTACTAAAAAATTTTTTTTTAAATCGAGGATGTACTAAAAAAATTTTTTTAGATCGAGGATGTACTAAAAAAATTTTTTTAAATCGAGGATGTACTAAAAAATTTTTTTTAGATCGAGGATGTACTAAAAAAATTTTTTTAGGTCGAGGATGTACTAAAAAAATTTTTTTTAGGTCGAGGATGTACTAAAAAAATTTTTTTAGATCGAGGATGTACTAAAAAATTTTTTTTTAAATCGAGGATGTACTAAAAAAATTTTTTTAGATCGAGGATGTACTAAAAAAATTTTTTTTAGATCGAGGATGTACTAAAAAAATTTTTTTAGATCGAGGATGTACTAAAAAAATTTTTTTTAGGTCGAGGATGTACTAAAAAAATTTTTTTAGATCGAGGATGTACTAAAAAAATTTTTTTCAAATCGAGGATGTACTAAAAAAATTTTTTTTAAATCGAGGATGTACTAAAAAAATTTTTTTAGATCGAGGATGTACTAAAAAAATTTTTTTTAGATCGAGGATGTACTAAAAAATTTTTTTTAAATCGAGGATGTACTAAAAAAAATTTTTTCATATCAAGGATGTACTAAAAAAATTTTTTTTAGATCGAGGATGTACTAAAAAAATTTTTTTAGATCGAGGATGTACTAAAAAATTTTTTTTTAAATCGAGGATGTACTAAAAAAATTTTTTTAGATCGAGGATGTACTAAAAAAATTTTTTTTAGGTCGAGGATGTACTAAAAAAATTTTTTTAGATCGAGGATGTACTAAAAAAATTTTTTTTAGGTCGAGGATGTACTAAAAAAATTTTTTTAGATCGAGGATGTACTAAAAAAATTTTTTTTAGATCGAGGATGTACTAAAAAAATTTTTTTAAATCGAGGATGTACTAAAAAATTTTTTTTTAAATCGAGGATGTACTAAAAAAATTTTTTTAGATCGAGGATGTACTAAAAAAATTTTTTTTAGGTCGAGGATGTACTAAAAAAGTTTTTTTAGATCGAGGATGTACTAAAAAAATTTTTTTTAGGTCGAGGATGTACTAAAAAAATTTTTTTAGATCGAGGATGTACTAAAAAAATTTTTTTTAGATCGAGGATGTACTAAAAAATTTTTTTTAAATCGAGGATGTACTAAAAAAAATTTTTTCATATCAACGATGTACTAAAAAAATTTTTTTTAGATCGAGGATGTACTAAAAAATTTTTTTTAGATCGAGGATGTACTAAAAAAATTTTTTTTAAATCGAGGATGTACTAAAAAAATTTTTTTAGATCGAGGATGTACTAAAAAAATTTTTTTTAGATCGAGGATGTACTAAAAAATTTTTTTTAAATCGAGGATGTACTAAAAAAAATTTTTTCATATCAAGGATGTACTTAAAAAATTTTTTTTAGATCGAGGATGTACTAAAAAAATTTTTTTAGATCGAGGATGTACTAAAAATATTTTTTTTAGATCGAGGATGTACTAAAAAATTTTTTTTAAATCGAGGATGTACTAAAAAAAATTTTTTCATATCAAGGATGTGCTAAAAAAATTTTTTTTAGGTCGAGGATGTACTAAAAAAATTTTTTTAGATCGAGGATGTACTAAAAAAATTTTTTTTAGGTCGAGGATGTACTAAAAAAATTTTTTTAGATCGAGGATGTACTAAAAAAATTTTTTTTAGATCGAGGATGTACTAAAAAAATTTTTTTAAATCGAGGATGTACTAAAAAAATTTTTTTTAAATCGAGGATGTACTAAAAAAATTTTTTTTAGATCGAGGATGTACTAAAAAAATTTTTTTTAGGTCGTGGATGTACTAAAAAAATTTTTTTAGATCGAGGATGTACTAAAAAAATTTTTTTTAGGTCGAGGATGTACTAAAAAAATTTTTTTAGATCGAGGATGTACTAAAAAAATTTTTTTTAGATCGAGGATGTACTAAAAAATTTTTTTTAAATCGAGGATGTACTAAAAAAAATTTTTTCATATCAAGGATGTACTAAAAAAATTTTTTTTAGATCGAGGATGTACTAAACAAATTTTTTTAGATCGAGGATGTACTAAAAAAATTTTTTTTAAATCGAGGATGTACTAAAAAAATTTTTTTAGATCGAGGATGTACTAAAAAAATTTTTTTTAGATCGAGGATGTACTAAAAAATTTTTTTTAAATCGAGGATGTACTAAAAAAAATTTTTTCATATCAAGGATGTACTAAAAAAATTTTTTTTAGATCGAGGATGTACTAAAAAAATTTTTTTAGATCGAGGATGTACTAAAAAAATTTTTTTTAGATCGAGGATGTACTAAAAAATTTTTTTTAAATCGAGGATGTACTAAAAAAAATTTTTTCATATCAAGGATGTACTAAAAAAATTTTTTTTAGATCGAGGATGTACTAAAAAAATTTTTTTAGATCGAGGATGTACTAAAAAAATTTTTTTTAAATCGAGGATGTACTAAAAAAATTTTTTTAGATCGAGGATGTACTAAAAAAATTTTTCTCAGGTCGAGGATGTACTAAAAAAATTTTTTTAGATCGACGATGTACTAAAAAAATTTTTTTTAGGTCGAGGATGTACTAAAAAAATTTTTTTAGATCGAGGATGTACTAAAAAAATTTTTTTTAGGTCGAGGATGTACTAAAAAAATTTTTTTAGATCGAGGATGTACTAAAAAAATTTTTTTTAAATCGAGGATGTACTAAAAAAATTTTTTTAGATCGAGGATGTACTAAAAAAATTTTTTTTAGGTCGAGGATGTACTAAAAAAATTTTTTTTAGGTCGAGGATGTACTAAAAAAATTTTTTTAGATCGAGGATGTACTAAAAAAATTTTTTTTAGGTCGAGGATGTACTAAAAAAATTTTTTTAGATCGAGGATGTACTAAAAAAATTCTTTTTAGATCGAGGATGTACTAAAAAAATTTTTTTAAATCGAGGATGTACTAAAAAAATTTTTTTTATATCGAGGATGTACTAAAAAAATTTTTTTAGATCGAGGATGTACTAAAAAAATTTTTTTTAGGTCGAGGATGTACCAAAAAAATTTTTTTAGATCGAGGTTGTACTAAAAAAATTTTTTTTAGGTCGAGGATGTACTAAAAAAATTTTTTTAGATCGAGGATGTACTAAAAAAATTTTTTTTAGATCGAGGATGTACTAAAAAAATTTTTTTAAATCAAGGATGTACTAAAAAAATTTTTTTTAAATCGAGGATGTACTAAAAAAATTTTTTTAGATCGAGGATGTACTAAAAAAATTTTTTTTAGATCGAGGATGTACTAAAAAAATTTTTTTAGATCGAGGATGTACTAAAAAAATTTTTTTAAATCGAGGATGTACTAAAAAAATTTTTTTTAAATCGAGGATGTACTAAAAAAATTTTTTTAGATCGAGGATGTACTAAAAAAATTTTTTTTAGGTCGAGGATGTACTAAAAAAATTTTTTTAGATCGAGGATGTACTAAATAAATTTTTTTTAGGTCGAGGATGTACTAAAAAAATTTTTTTAGATCGAGGATGTACTAAAAAAATTTTTTTTAGATCGAGGATGTACTAAAAAATTTTTTTTAAATCGAGGGTGTACTAAAAAAAATTTTTTCATATCAAGGATGTACTAAAAAAATTTTTTTTAGATCGAGGATGTACTAAAAAAATTTTTTTAGATCGAGGATGTACTAAAAAATTTTTTTTTAAATCGAGGATGTACTAAAAAAATTTTTTTAGATCGAGGATGTACTAAAAAAATTTTTTTTAGATCGAGGATGTACTAAAAAATTTTTTTAAATAGAGGATGTACTAAAAAAAATTTTTTCATATCAAGGATGTACTAAAAAAATTTTTTTTAGATCGAGGATGTACTAAAAAAATTTTTTTAGATCGAGGATGTACTAAAAAATTTTTTTTTAAATCGAGGATGTACTAAAAAATTTTTTTTAGATCGAGGATGTACTAGAAAAAATTTTTTCATATCAAGGATGTACTAAAAAAATTTTTTTAGATCGAGGATGTACTAAAAAAATTTTTTTTAGGTCGAGGATGTACTAAAAAAATTTTTTTAGATCGAGGATGTACTAAAAAAATTTTTTCTAGATCGAGGATGTACTAAAAAAATTTTTTTAGATCGAGGATGTACTAAAAAAATTTTTTTTAGATCGAGGATGTACTAAAAAATTTTTTTTAAATCGAGGATGTACTAAAAAAAATTTTTTCATATCAAGGATGTACTAAAAAAATTTTTTTTAGATCGAGGATGTACTAAAAAAATTTTTTTAAATCGAGGATGTACTAAAAAAATTTTTTTTAAATCGAGGATGTACTAAAAAAATTTTTTTTAAATCGAGGATGTACTAAACAAATTTTTTTAGATCGAGGATGTACTAAAAAAATTTTTTTAAATCGAGGATGTACTAAAAAAATTTTTTTTAAATCGAGGATGTACTAAAAAAATTTTTTTAGATCGAGGATGTACTAAAAAAATTTTTTTTAGGTCGAGGATGTACTAAAAAAATTTTTTTAGATCGAGGATGTACTAAAAAAATTTTTTTTAGGTCGAGGATGTACTAAAAAAATTTTTTTAGATCGAGGATGTACTAAAAAAATTTTTTTTAGATCGAGGATGTACTAAAAAAATTTTTTTAAATCGATAATGTACTAAAAAAATTTTTTTTAAATCGAGGATGTACTAAAAAAATTTTTTTAGATCGAGGATGTACTAAAAAAATTTTTTTTAGATCGAGGATGTACTAAAAAATTTTTTTAAATCGAGGATGTACTAAAAAAAATTTTTTCATATCAAGGATGTACTAAAAAAATTTTTTTTAGATCGAGGATGTACTAAAAAAATTTTTTTAGATCGAGGATGTACTAAAAAATTTTTTTTTAAATCGAGGATGTACTAAAAAATTTTTTTTAGATCGAGGATGTACTAAAAAAAATTTTTTCATATCAAGGATGTACTAAAAAAATTTTTTTAGATCGAGGATGTACTAAAAAAATTTTTTTTAGGTCGAGGATGTACTAAAAAAATTTTTTTAGATCGAGGATGTACTAAAAAAATTTTTTCTAGATCGAGGATGTACTAAAAAAATTTTTTTAGATCGAGGATGTACTAAAAAAATTTTTTTTAGATCGAGGATGTACTAAAAAATTTTTTTTAAATCGAGGATGTACTAAAAAAAATTTTTTCATATCAAGGATGTACTAAAAAAATTTTTTTTAGATCGAGGATGTACTAAAAAAATTTTTTTAAATCGAGGATGTACTAAAAAAATTTTTTTTAAATCGAGGATGTACTAAAAAAATTTTTTTTAAATCGAGGATGTACTAAACAAATTTTTTTAGATCGAGGATGTACTAAAAAAATTTTTTTAAATCGAGGATGTACTAAAAAAATTTTTTTTAAATCGAGGATGTACTAAAAAAATTTTTTTAGATCGAGGATGTACTAAAAAAATTTTTTTAAATCGAGGATGTGCTAAAAAAATTTTTTTTAAATCGAGGATGTACTAAAAAAATTTTTTTAGATCGAGGATGTACTAAAAAAATTTTTTTTAGGTCGAGGATGTACTAGAAAAATTTTTTTAGATCGAGGATGTACTAAATAAATTTTTTTTAGGTCGAGGATGTACTAAAAAAATTTTTTTAGATCGAGGATGTACTAAAAAAATTTTTTTTAGATCGAGGATGTACTAAAAAATTTTTTTTAAATCGAGGGTGTACTAAAAAAAATTTTTTCATATCAAGGATGTACTAAAAAAATTTTTTTTAGATCGAGGATGTACTAAAAAAATTTTTTTAGATCGAGGATGTACTAAAAAATTTTTTTTTAAATCGAGGATGTACTAAAAAAATTTTTTTAGATCGAGGATGTACTAAAAAAATTTTTTTTAGATCGAGGATGTACTAAAAAATTTTTTTAAATCGAGGATGTACTAAAAAAAATTTTTTCATATCAAGGATGTACTAAAAAAATTTTTTTTAGATCGAGGATGTACTAAAAAAATTTTTTTAGATCGAGGATGTACTAAAAAATTTTTTTTTAAATCGAGGATGTACTAAAAAATTTTTTTTAGATCGAGGATGTACTAAAAAAAATTTTTTCATATCAAGGATGTACTAAAAAAATTTTTTTAGATCGAGGATGTACTAAAAAAATTTTTTTTAGGTCGAGGATGTACTAAAAAAATTTTTTTAGATCGAGGATGTACTAAAAAAATTTTTTCTAGATCGAGGATGTACTAAAAAAATTTTTTTAGATCGAGGATGTACTAAAAAAATTTTTTTTAGATCGAGGATGTACTAAAAAATTTTTTTTAAATCGAGGATGTACTAAAAAAAATTTTTTCATATCAAGGATGTACTAAAAAAATTTTTTTTAGATCGAGGATGTACTAAAAAAATTTTTTTAAATCGAGGATGTACTAAAAAAATTTTTTTTAAATCGAGGATGTACTAAAAAAATTTTTTTTAAATCGAGGATGTACTAAACAAATTTTTTTAGATCGAGGATGTACTAAAAAAATTTTTTTAAATCGAGGATGTACTAAAAAAATTTTTTTTAAATCGAGGATGTACTAAAAAAATTTTTTTAGATCGAGGATGTACTAAAAAAATTTTTTTTAGGTCGAGGATGTACTAAAAAAATTTTTTTAGATCGAGGATGTACTAAAAAAATTTTTTTTAGGTCGAGGATGTACTAAAAAAATTTTTTTAGATCGAGGATGTACTAAAAAAATTTTTTTTAGATCGAGGATGTACTAAAAAAATTTTTTTAAATCGATAATGTACTAAAAAAATTTTTTTTAAATCGAGGATGTACTAAAAAAATTTTTTTAGATCGAGGATGTACTAAAAAAATTTTTTTTAGGTCGAGGATGTACTAAAAAAATTGTTTTAGATCGAGGATGTACTAAAAAAATTTTTTTTAGGTCGAGGATGTACTAAAAAAATTTTTTTAGATCGAGGATGTACTAAAAAAATTTTTTTTAGGTCGAGGATGTACTAAAAAAATTTTTTTAGATCGAGGATGTACTAAAAAAATTTTTTTTAGATCGAGGATGTACTAAAAAAATTTTTTTAAATCGAGGATGTACTAAAAAATTTTTTTTTAAATCGAGGATGCACTAAAAAAATTTTTTTAGATCGAGGATGTACTAAAAAAATTTTTTTTAGGTCGAGGATGTACTAAAAAAATTTTTTTAGATCGAGGATGTACTAAAAAAATTTTTTTTAGATCGAGGATGTTCTAAAAAAATTTTTTTAAATCGAGGATGTACTAAAAAAATTTTTTTTAGATCGAGGATGTACTAAAAAAATTTTTTTAGATCGAGGATGTACTAAAAAAATTTTTTTTAAATCGAGGATGTACTAACAAAATTTTTTTAGATCGAGGATGTACTAAAAAAATTTTTTTAGATCGAGGATGTGCTAAAAAAATTTTTTTTAGATCGAGGATGTACTAAAAAATTTTTTTTAAATCGAGGATGTACTAAAAAAAATTTTTTCATATCAAGGATGTACTAAAAAAATTTTTTTTAGATCGAGGATGTACTAAAAAAATTTTTTTAGATCGAGGATGTACTAAAAAAATTTTTTTTAAATCGAGGATGTACTAAAAAAATTTTTTTAGATCGAGGATATACTAAAAAAATTTTTTTTAGGTCGAGGATGTACTAAAAAAATTTTTTTAGATCGAGGATGTACTAAAAAAATTTTTTCTAGATCGAGGATGTACTAAAAAAATTTTTTTAAATCGAGGATGTACTAAAAAAATTTTTTTTAAATTGAGGATGTACTAAAAAAATTTTTTTAGATCGAGGATGTACTAAAAAATTTTTTTTAGATCGAGGATGTACTAAAAAAATTTTTTTAGATCGAGGATGTACTAAAAAAATTTTTTTTAAATCGAGGATGTACTAAAAAAATTTTTTTAGATCGAGGATGTGCTAAAAAAATTTTTTTTAGATCGAGGATGTACTAAAAAATTTTTTTTAAATCGAGGATGTACTAAAAAAAATTTTTTCATATCAAGGATGTACTAAAAAAATTTTTTTTAGATCGAGGATGTACTAAAAAAATTTTTTTAGATCGAGGATGTGCTAAAAAAATTTTTTTTAGATCGAGGATGTACTAAAAAAATTTTTTTTAGATCGAGGATGTACTAAAAAAATTTTTTTAAATCGAGGATGTACTAAAAAATTTTTTTTTAAATCGAGGATGTACTAAAAAAATTTTTTTTAAATCGAGGATGTACTAAAAAAATTTTTTTTAGATCGAGGATGTACTAAAAAAATTTTTTTAGATCGAGGATGTACTAAAAAAATTTTTTTTAAATCGAGGATGTACTAAAAAAATTTTTTTAGATCGAGGATGTGCTAAAAAAATTTTTTTTAGATCGAGGATGTACTAAAAAATTTTTTTTAAATCGAGGATGTACTAAAAAAAATTTTTTCATATCAAGGATGTACTAAAAAAATTTTTTTTAGATCGAGGATGTACTAAAAAAATTTTTTTAGATCGAGGATGTACTAAAAAAATTTTTTTTAAATCGAGGATGTACTAAAAAAATTTTTTTAGATCGAGGATGTACTAAAAAAATTTTTTTTAGGTCGAGGATGTACTAAAAAAATTTTTTTAGATCGAGGATGTACTAAAAAAATTTTTTTTAGATCGAGGATGTACTAAAAAATTTTTTTTAAATCGAGGATGTACTAAAAAAATTTTTTTAGATCGAGGATGTACTAAAAAAATTTTTTTTAGATCGAGGATGTACTAAAAAAATTTTTTTAGATCGAGGATGTACTAAAAAAATTTTTTTTAGATCGAGGATGTACTAAAAAAATTTTTTTAGATCGAGGATGTACTAAAAAAATTTTTTTTAAATCGAGGATGTACTAAAAAAATTTTTTTAGATCGAGGATGTACTAAAAAAATTTTTTTTCGATCGAGGATGTACTAAAAAATTTTTTTTAAATCGAGGATGTACTAAAAAATATTTTTTCATATCAAGGATGTACTAAAAAAATTTTTTTTAGATCGAGGATGTACTAAAAAAATTTTTTTAGATCGAGGATGTACTAAAAAAATTTTTTTTAAATCGAGGATGTACTAAAAAAATTTTTTTAGATCGAGGATGTACTAAAAAAATTTTTTTTAGGTCGAGGATGTACTAAAAAAATTTTTTTAGATCGAGGATGTACTAAAAAAATTTTTTTTAGATCGAGGATGTACTAAAAAATTTTTTTTAAATCGAGGATGTACTAAAAAAATTTTTTTTAGATCGAGGATGTACTAAAAAATTTTTTTTAAATCGAGGATGTACTAAAAAAATTTTTTTAGATCGAGGATGTACTAAAAAAATTTTTTTTAGATCGAGGATGTACTAAAAAAATTTTTTTTAGATCGAGGATGTACTAAAAAAATTTTTTTAGATCGAGGATGTACTAAAAAAATTTTTTTTAAATCGAGGATGTACTAAAAAAATTTTTTTAGATCGAGGATGTACTAAAAAAATTTCTTTTAGGTCGAGGATGTACTAAAAAAATTTTTTTAGATCGAGGATGTACTAAAAAAATTTTTTTAGATCGAGGATGTACTAAAAAAATTTTTTAGATCGAGGATGTACTAAAAAAATTTTTTTTAAATCGAGGATGTACTAAAAAAATTTTTTTAGATCGAGGATGTGCTAAAAAAATTTTTTTTAGATCGAGGATGTACTAAAAAATTTTTTTAAAATCGAGGATGTACTAAAAAAAATTTTTTCATATCAAGGATGTACTAAAAAAATTTTTTTTAGATCGAGGATGTACTAAAAAAATTTTTTTAGATCGAGGATGTACTAAAAAAATTTTTTTTAAATCGAGGATGTACTAAAAAAATTTTTTTAGATCGAGGATGTACTAAAAAAATTTTTTTTAAATCGAGGATGTACTAAAAAAATTTTTTTAGATCGAGGATGTACTAAAAAAATTTTTTTTAGATCGAGGATGTACTAAAAAAATTTTTTTAAATCGAGGATGTACTAAAAAAATTTTTTTTAAATCGAGGATGTACTAAAAAAAATTTTTTCATATCAAGGATGTACTAAAAAATTTTTTTTTAGATCGAGGATGTACTAAAAAAATTTTTTTAGATCGAGGATGTACTAAAAAAATTTTTTTTAAATCGATGATGTACTAAAAAAATTTTTTTAGATCGAGGATGTACTAAAAAAATTTTTTTTAGGTCGAGGATGTACTAAAAAAATTTTTTTAGATCGAGGATGTACTAAAAAAATTTTTTTTAGATCTAGGATGTACTAAAAAAATTTTTTTAAATCGAGGATGTACTAAAAAAATTTTTTTTAAATCGAGGATGTACTAAAAAAATTTTTTTAGATCGAGGATGTACTAAAAAAATTTTTTTTAGATCGAGGATGTACTAAAAAAATTTTTTTAGATCGAGGATGTACTAAAAAAATTTTTTTTAAATCGAGGATGTACTAAAAAAATTTTTTTAGATCGAGGATGTACTAAAAAAATTTTTTTAAATCGAGGATGTACTAAAAAAATTTTTTTAGATCGAGGATGTGCTAAAAAAATTTTTTTTAGATCGAGGATGTACTAAAAAATTTTTTTTAAATCGAGGATGTACTAAAAAAAATTTTTTCATATCAAGGATGTACTAAAACAATTTTTTTTAGATCGAGGATGTACTAAAAAAATTTTTTTAGATCGAGGATGTACTAAAAAAATTTTTTTTAAATCGAGGATGTACTAAAAAAATTTTTTTAGATCGAGGATATACTAAAAAAATTTTTTTTAGGTCGAGGATGTACTAAAAAAATTTTTTTAGATCGAGGATGTACTAAAAAAATTTTTTTTAGGTCGAGGATGTACTAAAAAAATTTTTTTAGATCGAGGATGTACTAAAAAAATTTTTTTTAGATCGAGGATGTACTAAAAAATTTTTTTGAAATCGAGGATGTACTAAAAAAATTTTTTTAGATCGAGGATGTACTAAAAAAATTTTTTTTAGATCGAGGATGTACTAAAAAAATTTTTTTAGATCGAGGATGTACTAAAAAAATTTTTTTTAGATCGAGGATGTACTAAAAAAATTTTTTTAGATCGAGGATGTACTAAAAAAATTTTTTTTAAATCGAGGATGTACTAAAAAAATTTTTTTAGATCGAGGATGTACTAAAAAAATTTTTTTTCGATCGAGGATGTACTAAAAAATTTTTTTTAAATCGAGGATGTACTAAAAAAAATTTTTTCATATCAAGGATGTACTAAAAAAATTTTTTTTAGATCGAGGATGTACTAAAAAAATTTTTTTAGATCGAGGATGTACTAAAAAAATTTTTTTTAAATCGAGGATGTACTAAAAAAATTTTTTTAGATCGAGGATGTACTAAAAAAATTTTTTTTAGGTCGAGGATGTACTAAAAAAATTTTTTTAGATCGAGGATGTACTAAAAAAATTTTTTTTAGATCGAGGATGTACTAAAAAATTTTTTTTAAATCGAGGATGTACTAAAAAAATTTTTTTTAGATCGAGGATGTACTAAAAAATTTTTTTTAAATCGAGGATGTACTAAAAAAATTTTTTTAGATCGAGGATGTACTAAAAAAATTTTTTTTAGATCGAGGATGTACTAAAAAAATTTTTTTTAGATCGAGGATGTACTAAAAAAATTTTTTTAGATCGAGGATGTACTAAAAAAATTTTTTTTAAATCGAGGATGTACTAAAAAAATTTTTTTAGATCGAGGATGTACTAAAAAAATTTCTTTTAGGTCGAGGATGTACTAAAAAAATTTTTTTAGATCGAGGATGTACTAAAAAAATTTTTTTAGATCGAGGATGTACTAAAAAAATTTTTTAGATCGAGGATGTACTAAAAAAATTTTTTTTAAATCGAGGATGTACTAAAAAAATTTTTTTAGATCGAGGATGTGCTAAAAAAATTTTTTTTAGATCGAGGATGTACTAAAAAATTTTTTTAAAATCGAGGATGTACTAAAAAAAATTTTTTCATATCAAGGATGTACTAAAAAAATTTTTTTTAGATCGAGGATGTACTAAAAAAATTTTTTTAGATCGAGGATGTACTAAAAAAATTTTTTTTAGATCGAGGATGTACTAAAAAAATTTTTTTAGATCGAGGATGTACTAAAAAAATTTTTTTTAAATCGAGGATGTACTAAAAAAATTTTTTTAGATCGAGGATGTACTAAAAAAATTTTTTTTAGATCGAGGATGTTCTAAAAAAATTTTTTTAAATCGAGGATGTACTAAAAAAATTTTTTTTAGATCGAGGATGTACTAAAAAAATTTTTTTAGATCGAGGATGTACTAAAAAAATTTTTTTTAAATCGAGGATGTACTAACAAAATTTTTTTAGATCGAGGATGTACTAAAAAAATTTTTTTAGATCGAGGATGTGCTAAAAAAATTTTTTTTAGATCGAGGATGTACTAAAAAATTTTTTTTAAATCGAGGATGTACTAAAAAAAATTTTTTCATATCAAGGATGTACTAAAAAAATTTTTTTTAGATCGAGGATGTACTAAAAAAATTTTTTTAGATCGAGGATGTACTAAAAAAATTTTTTTTAAATCGAGGATGTACTAAAAAAATTTTTTTAGATCGAGGATATACTAAAAAAATTTTTTTTAGGTCGAGGATGTACTAAAAAAATTTTTTTAGATCGAGGATGTACTAAAAAAATTTTTTCTAGATCGAGGATGTACTAAAAAAATTTTTTTAAATCGAGGATGTACTAAAAAAATTTTTTTTAAATTGAGGATGTACTAAAAAAATTTTTTTAGATCGAGGATGTACTAAAAAATTTTTTTTAGATCGAGGATGTACTAAAAAAATTTTTTTAGATCGAGGATGTACTAAAAAAATTTTTTTTAAATCGAGGATGTACTAAAAAAATTTTTTTAGATCGAGGATGTGCTAAAAAAATTTTTTTTAGATCGAGGATGTACTAAAAAATTTTTTTTAAATCGAGGATGTACTAAAAAAAATTTTTTCATATCAAGGATGTACTAAAAAAATTTTTTTTAGATCGAGGATGTACTAAAAAAATTTTTTTAGATCGAGGATGTGCTAAAAAAATTTTTTTTAGATCGAGGATGTACTAAAAAAATTTTTTTTAGATCGAGGATGTACTAAAAAAATTTTTTTAAATCGAGGATGTACTAAAAAATTTTTTTTTAAATCGAGGATGTACTAAAAAAATTTTTTTTAAATCGAGGATGTACTAAAAAATTTTTTTTAGATCGAGGATGTACTAAAAAAATTTTTTTAGATCGAGGATGTACTAAAAAAATTTTTTTTAAATCGAGGATGTACTAAAAAAATTTTTTTAGATCGAGGATGTGCTAAAAAAATTTTTTTTAGATCGAGGATGTACTAAAAAAATTTTTTTAGATCGAGGATGTACTAAAAAAATTTTTTTTAAATCGAGGATGTACTAAAAAAATTTTTTTAGATCGAGGATATACTAAAAAAATTTTTTTTAGGTCGAGGATGTACTAAAAAAATTTTTTTAGATCGAGGATGTACTAAAAAAATTTTTTTAGATCGAGGATGTGCTAAAAAAATTTTTTTTAGATCGAGGATGTACTAAAAAATTTTTTTTAAATCGAGGATGTACTAAAAAAAATTTTTTCATATCAAGGATGTACTAAAAAAATTTTTTTTAGATCGAGGATGTACTAAAAAAATTTTTTTAGATCGAGGATGTACTAAAAAAATTTTTTTTAAATCGAGGATGTACTAAAAAAATTTTTTTAGATCGAGGATATACTAAAAAAATTTTTTTTAGGTCGAGGATGTACTAAAAAAATTTTTTTAGATCGAGGATGTACTAAAAAAATTTTTTCTAGATCGAGGATGTACTAAAAAAATTTTTTTAAATCGAGGATGTACTAAAAAAATTTTTTTTAAATTGAGGATGTACTAAAAAAATTTTTTTAGATCGAGGATGTACTAAAAAATTTTTTTTAGATCGAGGATGTACTAAAAAAATTTTTTTAGATCGAGGATGTACTAAAAAAATTTTTTTTAAATCGAGGATGTACTAAAAAAATTTTTTTAGATCGAGGATGTGCTAAAAAAATTTTTTTTAGATCGAGGATGTACTAAAAAATTTTTTTTAAATCGAGGATGTACTAAAAAAAATTTTTTCATATCAAGGATGTACTAAAAAAATTTTTTTTAGATCGAGGATGTACTAAAAAAATTTTTTTAGATCGAGGATGTGCTAAAAAAATTTTTTTTAGATCGAGGATGTACTAAAAAAATTTTTTTTAGATCGAGGATGTACTAAAAAAATTTTTTTAAATCGAGGATGTACTAAAAAATTTTTTTTTAAATCGAGGATGTACTAAAAAAATTTTTTTTAAATCGAGGATGTACTAAAAAAATTTTTTTTAGATCGAGGATGTACTAAAAAAATTTTTTTAGATCGAGGATGTACTAAAAAAATTTTTTTAGATCGAGGATGTGCTAAAAAAATTTTTTTTAGATCGAGGATGTACTAAAAAATTTTTTTTAAATCGAGGATGTACTAAAAAAAATTTTTTCATATCAAGGATGTACTAAAAAAATTTTTTTTAGATCGAGGATGTACTAAAAAATTTTTTTTAAATCGAGGATGTACTAAAAAAAATTTTTTCATATCAAGGATGTACTAAAAAATTTTTTTTTAGATCGAGGATGTACTAAAAAAATTTTTTTAGATCGAGGATGTACTAAAAAAATTTTTTTTAAATCGATGATGTACTAAAAAAATTTTTTTAGATCGAGGATGTACTAAAAAAATTTTTTTTAGGTCGAGAATGTACTAAAAAAATTTTTTTAGATCGAGGATGTACTAAAAAAATTTTTTTTAGGTCGAGGATGTACTAAAAAAATTTTTTTAGATCGAGGATGTACTAAAAAAATTTTTTTTAAATCGAGGATGTACTAAAAAAATTTTTTTAGATCGAGGATGTACTAAAAAAATTTTTTTAAATCGAGGATGTACTAAAAAAATTTTTTTAGATCGAGGATGTGCTAAAAAAATTTTTTTTAGATCGAGGATGTACTAAAAAATTTTTTTTAAATCGAGGATGTACTAAAAAAAATTTTTTCATATCAAGGATGTACTAAAAAAATTTTTTTTAGATCGAGGATGTACTAAAAAAATTTTTTTAGATCGAGGATGTACTAAAAAAATTTTTTTTAAATCGAGGATGTACTAAAAAAATTTTTTTAGATCGAGGATGTACTAAAAAAATTTTTTTAAATCGAGGATGTACTAAAAAAATTTTTTTAGATCGAGGATGTGCTAAAAAAATTTTTTTTAGATCGAGGATGTACTAAAAAATTTTTTTTAAATCGAGGATGTACTAAAAAAAATTTTTTCATATCAAGGATGTACTAAAAAAATTTTTTTTAGATCGAGGATGTACTAAAAAAATTTTTTTAAATCGAGGATGTACTAAAAAAATTTTTTTTAAATCGAGGATGTACTAAAAAAATTTTTTTAGATCGAGGATGTACTAAAAAAATTTTTTTTAAATCGAGGATGTACTAAAAAAATTTTTTTAGATCGAGGATGTGCTAAAAAAATTTTTTTTAGATCGAGGATGTACTAAAAAATTTTTTTTAAATCGAGGATGTACTAAAAAAAATTTTTTCATATCAAGGATGTACTAAAAAAATTTTTTTTAGATCGAGGATGTACTAAAAAAATTTTTTTAGATCGAGGATGTGCTAAAAAATTTTTTTTTAGATCGAGGATGTACTAAAAAAATTTTTTTTAGATCGAGGATGTACTAAAAAAATTTTTTTAGATCGAGGATGTACTAAAAAAATTTTTTTTAAATCGAGGATGTACTAAAAAAATTTTTTTAGATCGAGGATGTACTAAAAAAATTTTTTTTAGGTCGAGGATGTACTAAAAAAATTTTTTTAGATCGAGGATGTACTAAAAAAATTTTTTTTAGATCGAGGATGTACTAAAAAAATTTTTTTAAATCGAGGATGTACTAAAAAAATTTTTTTTAAATCGAGGATGTACTAAAAAAATTTTTTTAGATCGAGGATGTACTAAAAAAATTTTTTTTAGATCGAGGATGTACTAAAAAAATTTTTTTAGATCGAGGATGTACTAAAAAAATTTTTTTTA